>NC_135441.1:27267308-27372308 GCF_051991255.1 Vanacampus margaritifer | reverse complement strand
GATTAAATGTGTGAAAAGAAATTCATTTTCGAGTAATTGCAGTACCTCCGAAAAAGGTTTGTAATTGCCTATACATGCCACAAGATGGCGCAAAGCATCAGTTTCTATTTGACGCCTAATCTTACGGCCTGTCGAAATGAAGCTCCTCCCCCTCAGTTAACATAAATGCTTGGCAAGACGCCATCAGACGACACCAAATAAATATTTTTATGTTAGACATGGATTTGGCCTGAGAACAAAAATGCTGAATAAAGAATGCACGACTGGAGAAATTTGTGAAATTCTGTATGCCGAATTTGGCCGTTACATTTTGGCAACTGACAATCACGCCATGTTTTTGTGGTTCAATTCAAATAGAGTAATTCACTCTGTGTAAAGAATCACAAGAAAGGATTTTTTTTTTATTATTATGGACCACTTAAGTTGTGTCGCCCCGTTTGCGGTGGGCCTAAGGTGCCACTAGAGAACCTTGAAAAGGAGTAGTTGGCGGCAAGGAAATGTGCTACTACATTGTTTTAAGATCAGGCCAGGTCGTTAAAAGAATGTCAGACCTTTTGAAGACATCTGCCAACTGTTTTCAAGGGATGCTTGATTCATTTAGCCATTTTCAGCAGCAAAAAGTAAAAAGTTAATATTTCGCCTTTATTGTTCACGTACAATTAATACCTTTAAAAAGACATTTTGCCAATTGCGGTCAACTGAAGATGACATCACGCGTGCTCAGGGAAACCGGTAACGAGCAACTATGGCTCCGTTTGCTAATGTCACACGATCAAACCCAGAAAAAAGGTGAGCCGTGCTCGGTCGTTACCTGAGCTCTGAGCACCTGTGATGTCGTTTTCAGTTGACAGCAAGAGGCAATTTACTGCTGAAAATGTCTTCATGTGTCAAGTGTCCCTTCAAATTGCGGGTGGGAAAATGTTGTGAACGCTCAATGAGGTCTGATTGAAATGACAGGCTTGAAGAAAGAGATCCGATTGGCTGGAAAAGTGTGACGTCGCGCATCCTCGTTTACCTGCCACCTGTTCCGGAAATAGATGACATCTGTGTAATTCTTCTTGATGTCCCACTGGAGGTTTTCAGGACTGTCCCTCTCCTCCAGGTGAACCGTGAAGATTAGCTCCTCGTTTTCCCACTCAGCCTGAAACAGACAAAGAGAGAGAGGGAAGGGGGGGGGGGGGGGGGTGACCCAGAAATAAAAAATAAAACCCCCACCTACTCAAAGCGGGCTTCCAAGGACAAGCTTTCCAAGAGCCTCTGCTGACAAATAACAGGCCCCGCAGGACATTCCAGACTGCCAGTGATATTTAGAACTCACATGAGGGATGCTGACAGCCCAGCGGCCGACGCGCCACATTTCATAAGACAGCTTGAATTCCATCATGTCCTCTTGGACGCTTGTCAGGTAGTTCTCCAGATCGCTGTCCTCCTAATGGAGTTTGGACACAAATCAACAACGAGTCGCTAAATGACTCCCGAGCCGCTCCACTGGAGTGTCCCACATCCGTGTTTCACATCCAAGACAAACAAAAACGTCCTTTCAAGTCCAGCATGCAGAAACGCCAACGTGGACGGACGGGGACGCCTCACCCGGTCGGAGTCGTGCAGGCTGTGCACGGAGCCCTCCCGGCTGCTGGCTTCGTCCTCGTTGGACGCGTCCCCCCGCGCCGCCATGATCCTCATGACCAGCTCCCGCTCCAGCTTTTTCATCTTCTTCTTCTTGGCTTTCTTGCTCTTCATCTTGTCCACAAATTTGGACCAGCCCGCCTTCAACTTGTTGCCTGACAGATTAGAAACCATGCGGACGGACGATGCGAACGTGAGGCATCAAAACAGAAGCAGTAACAAATTCAACTTTGACCTTTGATGGACGCAAGCAACAGCAATAAATGTGTTCCTTCCGATGCATAATAACTTTTGCAATAACACGCCTGATAAATAATCCAACTTGTTCATGATGTGCATACAAATCCATGTCATTAGGACGCTTGTTTGTCCACATTATGTATAAACTTGGGCTGGTGTTGCATAAATATGGACTCGGCTCATTACTAGCGTATCATTATTTGCTTAACTTCACTCGTCGATGCAGTTTGCAACGCGCTGGCGTGACGACGGCAAATAAATGAGTTGACATTAGCTGCTTGGACAAACAAGGGAGAAACTGATTAAAGCGCGAAAGGCCCGCTAGTACAAACGTGTCACAAATAAAGACGACAACACACGGGTACTGATTAAACCAGTCTTGCGTTCAGACTGGAAATAATAATAATAATAATGATGCCATCTGCTCTTCCCGATGTCGCCGCCATCTTCCCGTTTGCAAATGAAATACGCTTTCACTCAAGGCTGGAATGGGAATAAAATTCAACCTTGTCCCGACTTGCCCATCATTCTCATTCAACCATGAAGGTCCACGGATTTGTAGCTAATGGCACAAATTCAATTCAAATGTGTTGAAGTTGAATTTGAGGTCAAATGAAATGACTTGAAGTTGACTTCCTGCGCTTGTCGATGTTTCGATCAACGATTCCAAACCACACGGTAACGTTTCACGGTTGACTGCAATGACCAAGTAGTGAAGACTGTTGACAAATATTCGACTGCCTTGCTTGAAACAAGTCCCGTACTTTTAAGTTAACGAAGCAATATGACCAAGCTTCTTCTCCGTCCGTCCGCATCCTGATATAGTGCACATAACTGCTACTTATTTGTTATCTTTTGTGCATGAGCAACACCAACAAAAATAGTCTATGCTAAACGGTTTGCAATCGCGATTAGCATTAGCATTAGCGCGCTAGCAATTGCCATCCATCCATCCACTTTCTCAACTGCTTATTCCTCACAAGGCTCGCAGGGGTGCTGGAGCCTATCCCAGCTAGCTTCAGGCAGTGGGCGGGGCCACACCCTGAAGCGGTCAATTACCATTTAGGGTTAACAAACACTAACACCATTTCGTGCACACACATCAGAATAAGAGGCAGTGTTGCATTCAAAAAAGATGTTATTTAAATAACGGTAAACTTGAAATCAGTTCTATTTTTCAGTACTCCATCTACTGGCATTTTTTGCCGGCATAAAATAATAATAATAATAATAATTGGATTGTCTTATGCGGTTATCGTCGTAAACGGTCAGCAATGATGAATTTCACTACGGGCACCAATAAATCAAAATCTTTAAAAAAAAATAAATAAATAAAAAAATTTAAACTCTAATCATTTTCAGAGGGGAGAAAGTAGTTCTCTTTTGTTAAGAACACATACCAAAAATGTACAGAAGCATGTCCCAAACATTTGTTCCCTGTAGCGTCCTGCCCAACACAATCCAGGTTGAGCTGTAAATTATAAGCAATTGGCTTGGACAATCGTGTCCAATCGTGTCCAATCAGGTTGCCATCTCACTATATCTTAGCATAACAACTGCTGGCATGTCAAGATTTAATCAACCGTAATGAAAAATACGACTTCAATAGCTGCAAAAATCCTTTTCAATCTGCCTTAGCGCTTTGTGTAATATTCTGTTGTCACTCAGCGTGTCGAAAACTGCCAGTCTCGGCCGGGATACAATTAAAAGCAACAGAGGCGTCATTAAATCACTTCCAGCGGCTCGACGGCAGCATTTGGACCGCAGGATGCCTTTGCAGTAAACAACACGGGCGGCGAAAAGAAATGGATTATTCTGTGCTCACGCCCCAAAACAACGGCGCTTTGGTTACAAAAAGGAGCAACGGAACACAAAGCAAATACGAGTCGTCTCAAGCGCAGATCGTCTGCGCCAGATGGAGACATGCAAGTCGCCGTCAAACACAACAGGAAGCGCTTCAATTATTCATTCAATACTAAAAAAATATTTCCTTTTCGGGTCTGTCGATATCTATGCCAGTTTAGATCTCAAAATAGATGGATGTGGCGCAAGCAAGAAGACTTCAGTCATCGCTTAAGACTTTCTTTTTCTTTTTTAAATTACCACTTGCTCATATTTTCAATTCAAGTAATAATATCAAATGAGAGAATGTCATTTGGTTAGAATTGAAAATGCAGTGGAAATAATTGAATTCAAGAGTTTGGTCCCCCAAAAAATCCAAGGAGGTAAATATTTAGAATCTCTTCATTTGGGAATTTTTGTGTGAAAATGTGATAAATAGTTCTGCACACGTCCTGACTGAGCTTAACATTTTGGAACTGGAATAGTTAGAATCAAACCGGCTGAGCAATGGGAAAGGAGGTAAATATGTCAAATGTCTTTTAATTTAGTTGTTTAGAGAAAAAGAGGCAAAGAAGGTTCCCTACTAAACAGCTCAGAGCATAAAAGTAGCAGCGTTGCAATATTGGAGTAGCAGTTGTGAAGGTTTAAGAATTAACAAGCAACATCTGTGGTGATGTCCATCCATGTCAGTGTTTCCCACACCATGTTAATACTTGGGCGGGCCACCACCCAAGTAGATTTCAAGAAAATTGAATCAAAAATATATATATTTTTAAAAGTGTCGCGATCAGATATACCGCATGTAACATTAGTTCACCGTCACTCACTTGTGGATCATGAGGTTCGAGGAGACGCAAATTGCAGAACTGGGAACGCCCACCCACCCCTGGAGTCCACCCACCCAAGTCGATTTCAAATCTGTGGGAAACTCTGCTACATGCAAATTTCAGTTATCTTGTCTATGCTACTTGCATATGTTCTTATTAAGCTAGCAGACTTTTATATAAAGATGATAAAGTTTAGTTGAACATTTTGACGGCTTAGTTTACAATGTTTAACTTCATTTCAGAGCCGGGTACTTTCGTCTCGTACTGTCGCTTCCCATCGTTGACGACGCCCACCATTTGCAGAGGGCTTCCACACAAGTTCGGGTCACTTGGCGTCATTATGCACTCGTTGAAATGTGAGCATCGTCAACGACGGGAAGCGACGGAAGAGCCTAGCTTGGCTTCTTCTTTTTTTTTTTTTTTCTGGAGAGCTCAGTATTGTTCATTCGGTAATTTTACCGATTTGACATGTCATCATCATTTTTATATATATATTATATATATATATAAAAAAAAAAAATATATATATATATATCTAAAAAAAATATATATATATAAAAATATATATATATATATATATATATATAAAAAATATATATATATATATATATATTTTTTTTTTAATATATATATATATATATATATATATATATATATATATATATTTTTTTTTTTTTTATATATATATATATTTTTTTTATATATAATATATATATATATATATTTTTTTATTTATATATAATATATATATATATATATATATATATATATATATATATATATATATATATATATATATATATATATATATATATATATATAATATATATATATATATATATATATATTGGCTTCTTCTTTTTGATTCACGTTAAGTGTGTCAGCTTTGCAGTAAACATCAGCTAGGCGTGATGAATAAACATATTTGGACATGTCAAATAGCGCTCCAAACGTGAAGCAAACCTTTGCATTTGCTCTTGGTCCTGGTGCTGGTGGATTCTTCCACACCCTCCAAGTTCCTACGACACCAGAGACAAGGCACGGAATGATGACGGCTGCAGGGTCGCAGGGCGGGCGCGTGGGGCGACGGCGGCAACTCACACTTGAGCGCCGTCGCCCTCCTGCGAGGTGAGAGAGGCTCGTTCCGGGTCGGAGGTGCTCAGCTCTTCCGTTGAACCCTTCGCGGAGATGCTGTCAAGCTGGCTCACCACCAGCTGGTTCAGGTTGTCAGGGTCAGACAGCCATGTCACCAACAGGCCCAAACCTGAGGAGGCAGAAGAAAAAAAAAAAACACTCACTTATCAACACTTCACCAGGCACACGTGCACTCTTCAAGTGAGCGCCAACACAACAGAAAATAAGCAAAGAATTTGAACAACCGGTATAACGTTACGTAAGGAACCCCCCCCCCTCCCCCCCACGCTTTAATTGCATTTCGCTTTCACCCCCATTATAACCAGAGATTTCATTAATCCTTTTTTAAAGTGACTAAAATTCATCAAAGTCCTCGGATAAGTATGCCGGCTAATTACAACTGATATAAACAGCATTCACGTCGGAGAAAATTGCCATGTGATCTTGCCAACTCAATTAGAACGGCATATGAATAAAATGTTTCATCGATACTTGTTTGGGTGCGAGCCAACAGAAATAGAAGCAGCCTGCACTTGGCCGATAATTCTTTAATTATGGCCATAATAGGCATTTAGTGTAAATGCAGTGCAATATCACAAACTTGCAAAAGATTCAAAAATGTTGTTTCAAAAGGCAAAGCCCTAAAGGGGATTATAAATCTGCACACACTCTTCTTCTTAAAAAAAAATTAAATAAAGTAAGCGGGTACAGTGTGTGATGCTGCTGTTAACAGAAATGGGGAAAAAAGAAGGACGCTTGTCCAAGTTTGTTGTCCTGGAATCTGGAACGCTTGCTTACCCTTTAACGCAACAATCTCACTCAAGGCGCATCGGGCGAGTTGCGGGCCCCACAGGTGCTCGGGCAGCAGGTTTCGCACCAGAGCGTCAGAGAGCTCGCGGAGCAACGCCATCTCCTCGGAGCGGCAGCTCAACAAAATCTCTCTGACGACAAGAAAAACAAGAGCACGGGGGGGTGGGGGGAAACATCCCGGGATTAATACGTGGCCCGCGATGCTATTTATCACCGCAGAGGTGAAAAATCACATGTGCTAAATCGTCAAGTTGCCACATTTTAAACATCTTTTTGCAGGAAAAAAAAAAAACAGCTATCACTGCAGGTAAAATCCAATAAAGCGCGGTAAATTATTCATGGGCGGTAAAACATCCGGAGGTATTTATAGGCACGTTATTGAGAGCAAAGAGCAGCTGAGGCAGCAATAATTGGAGGAGTTAGTTTTTCTTCTTTTGACTCAAATAATGCACAGCGCCGCCTCCAGCACGGCAAGCTGCACTTGAATTTTAACCCGACCTTTAGTGAGACAAGACACTTTTTTTTTTGGGACGTTTGACGAAATTTCGCAGCAACAAATAAAAAGGTCACAAAAAAGGTATACATACTAATGAGAGCGCGTCATTGTTCTGCCTGTCACTATACATCGCTGGCATAGATAGAGTAGATAATAGTCTTCGCAGATTCACCCCAATTCATTGAAAATGTTTCATTTCATTTTTTTTTTGGTCATACAAGCCATGTTTTCTGCTCTTGCCACGTAGTTGAACTAGCATTAGCATTAGCCAGTTTTGCTCACTATGGTCATGTCACCGTCATTGTAAAAAGCAACCACAAAGCATGCAGTTGCACAAACAAATTATCTTCAATCAGCTGTTTTTTCTCAACTCATTCACTGGCAGACATTTATCAGTGAAGCGACCCTCTTCGCTCCCGGCTGTTTTACTGGATTTTGACTGATTTTGCAAGACCCACAGAATATTGTGTTTTATTGCTATAAAAACATGGAACCTACCAAAAGAAAGATTAGTCTTTTTTTTTCACCAGAAAAAAAAAAGAAGAATATTTCTAGCCGATTTAGTTTTGCAGCAATTCACATTAGATTATAGCTAAGTTTCATCGTCATTATTCACAAATCTGTTTAAAATTGTGGGGGAAAGAGCTTTTTTGCAACATGGCCCTGGTTGATCTCTTATACTCTGCTGCCAGCTGCTGGCCATTTTTGGAATAACTACCATTGCTTCAACCGTTCTCTTCAGTTGAGAGGCTGCATCAAAGCCTTCTGTATTAGCATAAAAAAAAAACACATAAAAAATGTATAAACATGTTCTATTTTAAATATTACCAGTGTCCCAAAAACATATTTTTTACGTTTTGGGAGCAAATGAGTTAATTAACTTACAATACAGTGAACTCACACGGGCATCAATATTGAACTTGCGACGGGAGGCTGCGTTCACCTGTCGGGCTGCTTGGCGTCGTGCAAGTGCTGCGTGAGAATGCGGAGGGCGCCCACCGCCACCTGGCACACGTCCAAGTCCCGCGTGTGCCGGATGACGCTGTCGATGATCTGGTCGCACTCGCCGTCCAGCGCCCGGCGCAGCGGCTGGCGCTCGCTGGGCTCGGGAACGTCGTACCACGGCAACACCAGCCGAGCGTAGGCGCACTGGAACACTGCGGAGACGCAACACACGCGGAAATTCGAGGGCGAGGCGCAACCATCGCAAAAGGAAAAAAGGAAAATGCTGACATTTCGGAAAGAACTTAAAAAACTCAGGTTGTCTTAATTTCTCTATAGAGCAGGGATGTGATTTGACCAAAGTGAAATTATCTGAAAATTTAGCCGGGGGTCTGGGGGCCGCTGGCACCCAGCTAGGTCCGTTTTCCGTGTTTTTAAGTACTTTCAATGCACTCACATGACAAAGAAATAGACAAAACAACAGCATAAATTTTCAATGTATATTGAACTATCCCATATAAAATGGCAGTTTTAGTCAACTCAAAATCAGTCACATTCAAAAACATTGGACTGCCTTTGCTTTTAAAAACTATCACTGAGAATATCATCATATCTAACTAATGTGATTACTAAGTTAACACATAAATAATGTTGAAGAGTTCAAATTTCATGAACAAATAATTGTATCATGACCAAATGAAAAGTAACTCATATTAGAGCATACCACAAATGTCTTTGTTATAGCAGAAGATGTTATCTGTCGGAGTCATGTGCATACACAATGAAATACTAAAAAAAAAAAAAAATAAATAAATAAATATAAAAAAATCTGATTTTTTTTTTTTGGGGGGGAGATAAAAAAAAAAGCGGAATTCCGCGAATTAGCGGAAAATCACATCCCTGATAAAGAGACTGGAAGTGGATCAAAAAACATATTCTAATACTGGGATCAGTCTGAAAAAAGTTGTATCGAACATCCCTTATCAGGAATATGATACATTTTCTAAATGTATTATTTTTTTTAAACTGTACCCTGCAGTCTTTCAATAGAAAATAAATGGCTGAAGTTTCTTAACATTTCCCTGTAAATCATCTTGTACATGGACAACGTGCGAACAAAAGAACAAACATAATTTTTTAAAGTGTTGTGTTTTTCACGAGTGCACTAATCGTGGTTACAAGCGCCATTATTTCCCCCTCACAGTTACGACATCCTCTGCGGCCGAGTCGCAAAGAGACATTCATCAAAAGTCGGTGAAGCATGCAAAGCAGGCATGTTACTTCCCGTTCGTTCAGGCTTCTTCGCGAAGAGGTTTGAACTTTCTGGAAGGTGGAGTTTGCCCCTTTTCGCTTGCGCGGAAGCCCCAACATGACCGCCTCAAAGTGTGTCAAGTCACAACACAACACCGCATTTGCTGCCATAACACGACTAGAAGGGAACCAACGCGTCATGAAACCACCGCCTTGATTAAAATATTTTGTTATTTGTTCAAACAATGGATGCCAACCACTGAGTAAGCAAATTGGGACAAGATTGTCACTTATTTCACTAACAGATTTTTGGAGTGACCTCGGCTCAACGTTTGGGGAAAAGTGTGAAAGGTGAAAACAGCACGCCCACCATGATGCAGAGATCTTTTGACGTGAGGGTAGCCGCGGCCCAGCGGGAGCCCGGAGTCGTCACCTTGTCCTTCTGCAGTTAAGTCGCTACTTAAGTGCTCATCGAGAGTCTGCTGGGAAACACACAGTCATGACGGCCCAAACCTATTTTGAAATGACACATTATATACTTGAAATTACATATTTCATATCATATAATACATTATTACAAAAAAATTGCTTTTTCAGCCATGTGTGAATGCATTGTGTAAACCTAAAAATCATCTAATCTGCGGGGTGAAAAATGGTGCATTTTTTCCCCCATTATGAGCTAATTTAGCATTTGTTTCTTAATCCGTCTGCAAAGTTGGCAAAGCTACCTTCCAGTGTCCAGCACTTTTTGTATGATTTTATTCAGTTAAGGTAAAAAAAAAATGCATGTGTTTCAAAAAAATATAAACATTGATCCATTAAGAAATGAAGCTCTTGTAACTTATTTACACTATATTACATACAGTGTGAATGTGTGAGTGCATGAATAATGTATCCATTGTAAAGTGTCTTTGTGTGTCTAGGAAAAGCGCTATGCAAATCCGATGCATTATTATTATATTTGTATTTTACGTATACTCAGCACTTCGTTACATGAGGAACAAGTGATCTGCAGATGTAGTTGAGACCCAGATTATGTTTAATACAAAGCACATCCTAATAAACATTATAAACGCTTTCGATGCAAATATTTCAACAAGTTTCATCATGATACCACCATTTGTAGTTCTTTCATTTTGAAATGGGTCCGTTTGACCCGGCTATTACGTTCCAAAAGCATTCCGATCGATATTAGTAACCATTTTAATCAAAGTAAACCATTTTAATTGATGAGAAGTTTCTTAGCAAAAAGATACTTATTTGTAGCTCTTCAACTTCAAATAAGTCAGTTTGGCGCTGGCTATGCTCACTCTTCCAAACGCTTCCCCCGCAAACATTAGTTACAACTTATAGCGAAAAAAACTAACATATGTTCTCTTAAATTTGAAAGTGGGTCATTTTGACCCACAATATAACAGGTAGGTTTAGTACATCACGTGACTGCATCTCTAAATCTCCTTTACTCAAGTATTTATACTCCGTTACTTGCCCTACAGGTAAGTCTAACCGTAAAGTACAACGCGCGGTGTTTGTTGGTTCACCTGGAAAGGGTCGTCGTCGTCGTCGTCGTCGGTTTGCGTGCTGCTCTCCCGGCCGCTGTTAGTCAGCAAAAGCGGCGCGGAAAGACAGAAAAAGAAGAAGCAGACAAAATACTGAGCCAGAGCTCGACCGGAGTCGGTCAAGTACCAAAACAGGCCCAGCGTCACCGCGATGGACACGCGCCATCCAAACATATTTTCCTTGCTCGTCCCGCTCGTCCTTCTCGCCCTTTTCCTCCTCACCGCGCCCTCCTTCGGCCCCGGGTCCCAACATAGAGCGGAGTGCGGGCCGCTGGGCCCGGCAGCATCGCGAAAAACACACGGCGAAGAGACCACCTGGCGAGCCCCAGTCGGAAAAGAGCAAACGGGCGGAGGAGAAACAGCAAAAGTTTGGCGAGCGGGCCACTTGAACACGGCGCTGTGATTGGCTGAGCCCGGCCCGCGTGGCACTTCCAGGCGATGGCGCCCACTACAGACCACTTTGTGTAACTACGGAACATTTTATTAGATAGATAGATAGATAGATAGATAGATAGATAGATAGATAGATAGATAGATAGATAGATAGATAGATAGATAGATAGATAGATAGATAGATAGATAGATTTTCTATTAAAAATAAGGTGAGTATAAAGTTTAGATTCAATTAATTGATCAAATCAACAAAATTCGATAAGTATAATACATCGAAATACGCAATTAACAACACTGTACATCACAGTTTAAAATAACAACAATAGTAGTAAATTAATGGCTTCTGTATATACAGTATGTATACATTTATATATTTAAATGCTTCCATCTGACTTCTCGGTATAATTTAGCGCAAGTGTGCACCACTACAAAACCACAACCAAGATTAAAATAAATACATGAATAAAAATGCCAATTCAACATTTCTTTTAGAGTGCTAATCTTGTGGCTAGCAAGTGTAAACTCTAACCATCCCGATTCGTGTCCTTGAATAATATCATGTGTATAATTTTACATCATTTGTCAAAATAGGTCGATCCGAAGAAGCAACCGCCTCATTTGTAATGAAAACATTTTAGAATTGTATAATTTATGAACACGCTGGCTTTAGATTTGTATCTAATAATCATGTTTGAATGTTTTCCATCCCCTTTTGGCCCATTAAAATGTGTCATCCTAATGTCCGTTTAGAGCTTCTTAAGTAGTTAAGGCAGCCAATTGTGTGTCATTTAGCAGAGGACTAATGTACAACTAGGACTTTCATTCTAAAATACTTTGTAAGAGATCCAATTTCTTCTTATTTTTGCCTCAGGTAAAGTTTGCAGTACTAATTGGCACAAATCGAGCTGTGCGCCATGCATGCGTTTTAAAAAATATCTTAAAGGTGCCAGGAGGAAAAAATCACTAAATTACTTGTAAGAAGTTCTGTGAGCATTTATGATGGATTGGTCTCAAATTGGATTGGGCTGATGTTCGCCAGCTACAGAAAGACGTTTGAGAATTAATTCCATATCTTTCATATCCACCTTAATGTACTACAGGATGCTCTGTTCGCTAGTAAGACGTTTTCAGCACATGTAGACAAAACTAAGGGGAAACTCGTAGTGGAATTTAAAAAAGAAAATTACCAGTGGAAAAAAAAAAGTTATTCCATTAGTACGCTGAATTGTTTTACTAGTGAAGACAAAGGAGAAGCTACTAGTGCAAATATTCTTAAAAACTCGATGACTGTTGTAATACCAAGACTGACCTGTGGGAGGCAGCATGCTGCCACAGGGCATCCAAAAATCGTTTAAAATAATCTCATAATTGTTATAATCGGATGAGATGGGCCATCAGATTAAATTGACATGGCAACACAATAGAGTCTGAAATCTGATTGGACAAAAAACAAACATCTATAGCCAAGAGAAATGCTACCAAATGAGCAGATTAGATTGTTGTGAATATAATTTCATAGACCATATGATAGAATTGTTTAGCAGTTCTAACAATTTTGCTTGTCAATGTAGAGTAGTGCTTCTGATCATGTTTAGGCCTTTCTTTAAGGCACTCTTTTTGCATCACCATGGCAACCTTTTATTTCATGGCGTGGATGAAACAAATGTCAGTGTCACCGCAGAATTTTTCCAACTACTTTCCAAAAATTGTGACTCTGCATGGAAGCCAAACCCTCCTTTGAAATCTTACTTTGAAACCCTGAAATGCTTTAAAATCCAAACGTCACACATTCTGACAGCTGCATTTCCAAGGCAATTTTTTGACAGCTGTAAAAAAAAAAAAGTGATGCTGCTTATAAGTCAAACTCTTTTTTTTTTAAACTCAGAAAACTCAGACTCCTTTCAAAGCCAAAGTCGCACAGTGGTCCGAGGAAAGCGATGCATCGGTCATGACCCAGCTGTGCCAAAGCGTGACGCAACTCTATTTAACAGCTGACGTTACGCAACAATTGGGAGACTTTTAAAAACCCGCCGTGAGTAAAACATTCACCACCCCAACGCGGCTGTAATCCATTTCATAAGGCCACTAAAGCACCTTTCCGATATCCTTGACATCCAGGTTAAGGTCCCTGGATTTGAAGTACACTTTTTGTCCTCACTAGTAAGACAATTCAACGTACAAGTTACTACTAGTAGGATATCAAATAAAAATTGAGATGAGAAAACTTTTGCCCTCCTTTTGACATCTGAGTTTTTGTAAGAAAACCTCAACCTACTCCAATTTAGCTCTCATGCTAATGCATCAAGCTAACCCACAGCATTAGACAAACAGATACATTTGTGCACGTCCTGAAAAATTGCTTGGCACAAAATTAACCACACCTCTTAACGTTATAGTGCCGACGACAAACATTACGTGGCGACTGGCTCCAAACACATTAGCATTAAGCCGAGCCTACAATTTTGTTAATTTGCAAACTGTCAATAAATAGAACGTCTTCCCGGATGTACTTCAGGCATTCAAAGCAGCACTGAACTGAATTTGTAGATAAGCCATTAAAAAAAGTCAATTTGCCGTCATATTTCGACATCACATTGGGATCACGTTTGAAGTCTGCTGGCAACGTGTGACCTCCGCAAGCCGTCCAAGTAGACATCGTGAATGGCCAGAGCGTCTCCTTCGGTAATCCCTGCTCGCTCAAATCGTTTAAGAAGTTCAGGGCGGGGTGTACGGGGGCATCTCATTTAACAGGGGGCGAGGGGGTTAATTTGGCATCACCTGATGGGATAAAAAGTCACCCGTGGAACAATCCAAACAACATCCCAGCTTCATTTCAAACGGGTCAAATGTTACGCCCGAGAAGCGCAACGCTGAGAAGTCCTGAAACGAGGCCGTGTCCTCTATTAGTGCGACACACACACCTCGCATTACCCATTTATACAGTAGAGCTTCTATTCCAGCTTTATTAAGACATTTTTGGAACAAAATATTTATGACATTTCATTCAGGATGGAAGTAGGGTTTATATTATTGTAAATAAAGAATTGACATCTTTGGCAAACTTTCATTTTTTTCTGCAGGAAATGACAAAAGAGACTGAGCACTGTACCGAAGAGTTATTATTGAACACATGGAACTGTTAATATATATAAAAATGTGAAAATAGCTGACATTTTCTATTAATAGTCAACATCCATAAAACAGTGGATGGATGTTATGCAGATGATTTGCTGCCAGGTCGGCCTTGCAAATGAGAAGCTGTTCCCGATAACCTTTACTGAATACATCAATGGTAAATGGAGTGCACTGAATTCAATTTGAAAAAAATCACAATAAAATAAATTCAATATTCTAAATAAACTTAAAGGGACCAACAAAAGAGCCTTGGGGAACACCAGAGTTCATCTAGGATGCGAATGTTTTTCATTGTATAAATAGTAACGTAATAGAATTAAAATAAAATACAAGGTGAAAGCAGCTTGTTCCATTGATTGAATCTTGGCAGGAGATAAAAGATCATTTTGAAAGTGCGAAATCATCCACAGAGCAGCAAGTAATCCCGACCCTGCCACTCGTGACTCTAAATCCGTCGGCGCAAATTCTAACTTTCTGGCAAAGCGACAGGTGCAAAAGTGTCTTGGACGTCACACGATCCGCTGGCTCAACCTTCGCGGCTGATTTTGGGTCAGCCCCAAATACAACCTTGGCTGTGCCAACGTCGCGACACGCTGACGGGTCGCCAAACGTTGACTTGCAAGGGCCACTTTCATTTTATTCACTTTGAATTGATTTGTCATGTTACATGCAATTCATCAGTGTAGATAAAGATGTGCTAAGAAATTATATTATTGTGTTTATATATATATATATATATTAATAAAAAAAACAAAAAAAAAACTGCTAGGCGATAAAGAAAAAGTTGAGTATTTTTCAGGATTTTATTTCATTTTTGTAAAGAAAAATAGCATTTTATAATCGACTTTATTAAAACATACAGTAATGACAATTCAATATAATATAAAGAATGGACGAATATTTACTGCTATGTAAATAAAGAGTCGATGCTCCTCCTCAGTAAGCTGCAGTAATATTAGTCATTCTTCGCAGAGGACTAAGAATATTTTTTTTTCAATGCGTCAGCATTAAAATAACGGCTTTCAACTCATAAGTCGGGTCACTCGTATCTCATGTCACCACTGTAATAAAACAATGAATTTAATTTCCGCATGTACCGTGAGCCGCAGAAAAACCAACAACAAACAGGCGTGATATTTACTCATTAACTGCCTTTATTTCTCTTTCTTCAGGCAAATTTCCTGCATTAAGCGGACGACATTCAGGTGCGGGCCAAAAAAAAACACAACGCGACAAAACAAGAACATGAGCCAAGAGTGCATCGAAGATTTCAGTCCCCCCCAAGCCCACCCACCCCCCCCACCCCCGGTACAACTAGTAGCCAAATACTAGTTGGTCCCTCATAAATATATTGCAGCATGTCAGTCCATCCGAATGTACAAGATTATGCGAGAGTGGAAATGAGAAGCATTACAGCACTTTTTTGAGCTCGTCGTAGAGGACCAGCACGAAGGCGCCGCCCATGCCTCGCAGCACGTTAGACCACGCCCCCTTGAAGAAAGCCTTGCTGCCCTCGTCACGGGCGATCTTCCTCCAGCAGTCCATGGTGCCGCTGTACATGATGTCGGCTACGGGAAAAGAAGGAAAAAATGCAATTATCATCAACAATCAAATACGTTTCCAAATCCAACAACATTTCCCGTCAATCAAGTTACTGTAAAAATGTGCCGAAACAAAAATGGCGTTCAACACAGCGAGTGCGTTTGTGCAAATCACCTCCTTTGCGCCCAGACTGCATCATCATACGACGGCGGACGGTGTCGAACGGGTAGGACACAAAGCCGGCCACCGCCGTCACCGACTGAGCGATCATCCAGCTCACCACGATGTGAGTGTTCTTGGGGTCAGGGAGCATGCCTGGCAACGAGACACGCACGCACGCACGCTTACAGACGGCAAAGAGTCCAAAAAAAAAAAAAAAACAAGCAGACCAAAGAGACCAAAAGGGACATGACAGAAAGAAAGAAAAAAGGGAAAGATCGAGGAACCAGGAAGAGAGACGGACAAATAGAGATAAAGACAACTTGTAAGACAGAGAGAGAGAGAGAAAGAGGAAAAAAAGACAAGAGAAAGAGAGAGATAGTTTGACAGAGACAAAAGGGACAGGAAGAGAGATAGAGACAAAAAGACAGAGAGAGATAGACAGAGAGAGTGAGAGAAAGTTTGACAAAGACAAAAGAGACAGGAAGAGAGATAGAGACAAAAAGAGATAGACAGAAAAAAGAGAGAGCTAGTTTGAAAGAGGACAGAAGAGAGAAAAAACAGAGACAAAGGAGAGACAAAGAGAGATAGTTTGACAGACAAAAGGGAAGGAGAGAGAGATAAAAAAAGACAGAGATAGATAGATAGACAGAGACAAGAGAGAGAGAGTTTGACAGAGACAGAGGGAGGGAGGGAGAGAGAGAGGGAGAGAAAGAGACAAAAAGGACAGAGAGAGAGATAATTAGACAGAGACAAAAAGAGATAAAGACAACTAGTGAGAGAAAGAGAGAGAGAGAATTCAGAGAGATAGACACACACAAAAGAGTGAGAGGGAGAGAGATAGTCTGACAAAAGAGAAAGACAAAAAAGAGAGGCGAAAGAAAGAGAGTGATAGTTTGTTAGAGACAAAAGGGAGGTAGAGAGGGACAAAAAAGACAGAGATAGTTAGAGACAAAAGAGAGGGAGAGAGATGGTTTGACAAAAGAGACAAAAAAGAGAGGTAAGAGAAAGAGAGAGAGATGGTAAAAGAGCGAGCGAGGCAAGAGAGAGACGCGCGAGCTGACCCTTGGCGGTGTCGTAGACGCCGAAGTAGGCGGCCCTGTAGATGATGATGCCCTGCACGGAAACGCTGAAGCCCTGGTACAGACCCTTGATGCCGTCCGACTTGCTGATCTTGACCAGGCAGTCGCCAAGCCCCTTGAACTCGCGCTCGCCCCCGCCCTTGCCCACGTCGGCGGCCAGACGCGTCCTGGCGAAGTCCAGCGGGTAGACGAAGCACAGCGAGGTGGCCCCCGCCGCGCCGCCCGACGCCAGGTTGCCGGCAAAGTACCTCCAGAACTGCTTGTGCTTGTCCACGCCGTCCAGGAAAACCTTCTTGTATTTGTCCTTGAAGGCGAAGTTGAGGGCTTGCGTGGGGAAGTAGCGGATGACGTTGGCCAGGTTGCCCCTCCAGAAGGACAGGAAGCCCTGCTCTTTGGGGATGCGGACCACGCAGTCCACGATGCCCTTGTACTGCTTGTCCACAGAGATCTGCTTGCTGGCGTGCTGGACCTGTGGGCGGAGCAAAAAAACGCCGCTCACAATAAAGTTGGCAAAACCCTTTCCATTTTTTTTCAATTCTACTGTATTTTCATTCGTTAATATGGAGTATGAGGGAAGCGGCTAAATTCAGCCATTTTTATCCATCTCAGGGGGCGGCCATTTTGCCACCTGCTCGTCCACTCACAATGACATCACAGATGCTCAGGGAGCAACCAATCACGGCTCACCTGGGTCGTGATTGGTCGTTACTTGAGTCCTAAGCAACTGTGACAAAATTGTCAGTCAATAAGAAGTGACAACATTTTATATTTAATATAATTATCACTTAAAAACAAATTATGTTATTTAATAAGAATAATAAAAAAAAAAATATATATATATATATATATATATATTTATATATATATATATATATATATAACTCATATTTTAATTTGTTGGGTCCATTGTCAGTCAATAAGAATAAGAAGTGGCAAAATTATATATATATATATATATATATATATATATATATATATATATATATATAGAGATAAAATTTAATATAATTATCACTTAAAAACACATTATGTTATTTAATAAGAATAAAATATATAACTCATATTTTAATTTGTTGGGTCCATTGTCAGTCAATAAGAATAAGAAGTGGCAAAATTATATATATATATATATATATATATATATATATATATATATATATATATATATATATATAGAGAGAGAGAGAGAGAGAGAGAGAGAGAGATAAAATTTAATATAATTATCACTTAAAAACACATTATGTTATTTAATAATAATAAAAAAAAAATATATATATATATATATATATATATATATATATATAACTCATATTTTAATTTGTTGGGTCCATTGTCAGTCAATAAGAATAAGAAGTGGCAAAATTATATATATATATATATATATATATATATATATATATATATATATAGATAGTTAGATAAAATTTAATATAATTATCACTTAAAAACACATTATGTTATTTAATAAGAATAATAAAAATATATATATAACTCATATTTTAATTTGTTGGGTCAAGGGTCGAAACATTTCTCGAAGTGTGCTCCAGAATACCATAGGAATTAACAACAGGCTATTTTCTACAAAAAAATTTTTTTGGGGGGGGGGGGGGATATTAGGATGACAAATTCACTTTTTTTTTAAAGAAAAAAGAAGTTAAAATGTTATGAGAATAAAGTTTTTCCAAGAACAAAGTTAGAATCTTTGTATGAACAAAAATAGATTTTGTCAGAATAATAAGGATAAAGCGCTAGAAATTGTAAGAGTTATTTTCTGATATTAAAAAGTTTAAGAAGGGAAGAAAGTCATATTTTTTTTAAAAAAGTGCATAAGAAAAATACTCTGTTCTCTCAATATTCTAATTAGTGTTGATGTGAAGTACACAACAAGAGCAGTTTGTCCACTTTAGCTTCGGACGTTATAAAAGTTCGGTATGCGCGTTGCCACAGCGCGAGTGTGAAAGCTTTGCGGTGGCCGAGGGCACCTTCGCGGGTCTCAAAAGAGGTGAACATGGCGGAATGCAACTTGGACAGCAACCATTGGACTGTTCACACGTCCCGCTTCAAATCCTCCTTCCTCATCCAAAACCTTGCGGTTGACCTTCTAGCGATCAGATTTGAAAATCGTACTTTTATTCTACAGAGTTTTGAATGGTCTTGAACGTAAACATGATTAGAATATCTTTTGGTTCCCTGTGAGACTTTGCAGACCTGTCGAGGCTTATTCGGTGTTTACAAGAATCACAAGCAAGCAGAGTGAATATTTGCAATTCTTTCTTCCTTTGTGTTTCAACTGTCAAAATATTGAAACTGATGTTGCTCCACAAAGAAACGCGTCCTGCCTTCCACGTCTGCTATTTCCCAGCCAGCTCTCGTGTCACACCAGCTGAGTGCACACTTCAGCAGTGCGTGTTTACGCTCACGCTGCTTTTCTATGTTTGGTCACTGGTCAGACAGTAGCTGAGGCTGGCCCGCCCGTGGATGGCGGATTACATAACATGCAAATCCTGCCTTTCCGAACCATTGTGGCGGAACAGATCGTCGCATGTGCAATGGGAAATGACTCCATTAAGATGCCACAAGATGGCAGGAAAGAGCAGGCTAATGAAAAGTAGTAATTGGTGTCAAGGAAAAATGTTTCCGCTATAGATCTTGATTGATGTCAGTCAGTTAGTGCAAGTTAAGGAAAGTCTTTGCCGCATGTGCACATTCTTGCTTTGTGCATGAGTGGCTATGAAAAGCCAACACACAAATATGGCTCTGTTATTGCCAATTGATATTTTATGGATTTTTCTGCATATTTCGTGCAGAGAAGAGAGAAACTATTTCATGTGAAAGCGTTTTTTTTTTTTTTTTCAATTGGGTGATTTTATGAAAACAGGTTTTGTATATAGTTGACTAAAAAGTTAAAATTTTTGCATTTGTAATTAAGTAGGCTACATTTTAGAGTCTATACATTTCTACTTAAGCAAATTATTTCAGTGTTATGTATTATTCAGCATAAAGTATATACTTTTTGTGGTGTTTAAAGTTGTGTTACGAGAGGCAATTCATGTAAAATATGTGCCTTGACTACCTAAAAGTTGGGAAACACAACTTTTGAACGCATCACGACAGGTTAACATCGATAGCCACAAACGGCTGGATTAGCATTTAAATATTTATACATACAAAAAACATGTTCATAACGTGATTCGGCGCTATATAAACACAATATAATTTCAATGAAGGAATGAAGTGGACCTGAAGCAGAAGTTTGACCCTCTCAATGGGGGCGACGGCGGTCTTGGAGATGGCGGCGGCGATTCCCCCCGCCAAAAAGTCCTTGGCGAAAGAAATGGCTTGTTCACTCATCCTTACGCTTGTCAAAAACTAACAGATAAAAAAATAATAATAAAATCTAAAATTTAAAAAACAAAACAATAAATAAATAAATAAAAAGTCGCTGCCCAGCTGCTCCCTTGCTCTCCGATGTTGAAAAGGCCAAAGTCCGAGAGGGGCAGGACAGATTTAAAGAGCAGCAGACACCAGGAGAGAAAAGGCAAACTTCCGCTCTTGGCGCTCATTGGTGGAGCTAGAGGAGAGTAGGCGGGGACTTCCTCCCTCCCAACATACAACGGTCGTTTCGAGGTTACGAACGGTGACCGAGAAACAAGTTCATTAAAATTCAATATTGACCAATTAATATGAAAATTAATAAAAAAATTCCATTAACGCAGAGCCACAAAACATCCGTATTTTTTGTTTCTATTAGACAAATAAAGAGAAAATAGAGAAATAAACTTTGTTTTGAATGTGCAAGTCAAGGGTAAACACACAAGGGGTGTGGCCTAGCGAGTAACGTTAGTCATGTTGGCCTTTTACAACTCAGTGTATTGTGACTGTTTCTTCCATTCTCCTTGTGTTTATATTCTGTATGTGTGTGTTTGACTGTCCATTCAGTAGTAAACAGCTAGAAGTGCATCGGTGACCTATCTCTCAATTTAACTACTGCATTAGCATAGGTTGGGATTAGGCTACACCTTGTTCCAATTTGCATACAAATTTGGATGATGTCGCTGAGGAAATGCTTTACTGTGTTGCAATGATCGAATGCACTGATAAACTTGTGGTCATGATTGTTTCAATGTCATGTTAGTGGTCAGCGAGGAGCAGCTGAAGGCCTGTGCTGCGGTGCATAAAGGTCACCCCATCTGTTACGGCCCCATTTGGCTGTCGCTCAGCAAAGTCTGTTTTGTGTGTAGAAGACGACATGACCGGTTCAGCTGACCACACGCACAATTCACATGCGTCACTCGCACCCACCTCCACGCAGCCTAAGCACGTATTCTACGCAAGTTCTTGTCACCGCACGTCACTGGCACAGATAGATCAACATTCGTTCACCATTTTCAGACCAATTAAATGAAACTAGATCATTTCTCTCACAGTGGTTGGTATTCGCTGCTATAATAAACGGCAGTCCTTACATGAAAAGTAGGTTTATTGATTCAAGTAGCAACAATCCCAAAAATGTCAGTATTCATTTCAAAACGTCGTCTATCGCACACAACGCTGTACAGCGGTCTCAAATATTCATCAAGCACCCATTTACAGCAATAAAGAACATTTTTTCCGGTTATTTTGTGTGCTGTAATAACCAAAACAAACAACGATTAAGGCACACATGTTAAAGTAAGCAGACAAAAGCTGTAATGTGGAAATCAGAAGGCATTGAGGGCACTTCAGCCTACATTTAACTTGATTCCATGAAGATTTGTGGAGGATTTTGTGTGAAATCGCACTGATGTGGCACTGAAGACATTACCGGCTCTCTGATATAAAGGATCTTTTGAACACACAAAACACCGCTGAAAACAGTCGCACTTACTGTAACTGTTTGGCGTAGTTGTTTTTACATTAACTGTATTGTTTGTGACTATTTTAAGCATGTAAAGCACTTCGTGAGTCTGATAAGTGCTACATCAACAAAACATACTTTCTTCCTTATAACACTGACAGGATAGACAGAAAAAAAAACACATCATATATTGCAGAGAATAGGAACACATGTATGAGATTGCCTTGACAAATGGTTAGTTTTAGATTGACACAACCTGAGAGTTATTTTTTTTCCATATAAACAATAAGTAAACCTATTCAAATTAAAACACGCACAAAAAGTTGCATTAATGAGCAAATAAGTTAGAAGTTGTGTAAAAATGCATCAGCGCTCATAAATAAATACAGAGGGTCCATTTGTAAGAGAACAAGTTTGTTATACTCCATAAAAAAAGCACAGTAAAAAGCATATTAATAAGTGAATGCCTTTCAAAACACAGCATTGTTATTTTTGCACAGTGAACCCGCTCTGCTACATCACAAATTTTACAGCATCATTGTAAGGGTAAAACTACCTAAAAAAAAAAAAAAAAAAAAAGTTATGTGGTCTATAATCAGAGATTTTCATCACAGCTGGGTCTGGAACGTACAACCCGCAATAAACAGGGATTCGCTGTAAAGGCACATTTTGTGTTGGATCTTATGAAATTGTGCTGCTGTATTTTTGCAAGCACCGTCAGAGCATGGTCGCCATTTTTCCTCCCCTGTGGAGGTTTTCACCAGCGGTTTCCCATGCTGGGCTGACCGGCCTCTCCGAAGCTCCTGTTCCTCAGGTAACGTTTCACCTCCTGCAGCTCGGCCGGCCTGAGGCTCTGGTCCACGCCGGGCGCCGGCGTGTAGCTGAGCGGCGACACGATGTAGCCGTTGCGGTAAAGGCAGACCTGCTTGCACAGCTCGAAGCAGGCGAAGAGGAGGCCGAAGTAGGGGACAATCTGCAAAGGGTACCGATCAAAGTTGGCATATGCCCAGGCAGACAGAGGGAAGGACAGAACAGAGCAAGAACAGGACACAATTACACCGTATGGCAATCATATTACGTAAGAGTTTATATTACGGATTGAGAAGGCATTCGTACCGCTTGTGAGGAAGGGGCGTGTCAAATAGCATGGGTAGCAAACAGGGTAGGACAGAAGAGGATAGGGCAGGATTGCCATGAGTAATAAAAAGGACAGGACAGGACTGGACTGGACTGACAGAATAGAATAGTACAATGCATGAAGTGACGAGCAGCAAATACGAAAAGGACAAGACAAAGCAGGGTATACCAAGTAGCAACTAGGACAGGACGGAGCAGGATGTGATGAGTTACAACAGGACATGACAGGAATGGACAGGACAGGGCATGGCGATGTGATGAGGAGCAAATAAGACATGGACAGCCAGCACTGGACTGAACAGGAGAGGATGCAATGAGTCGCTAACAGGACAGTGAAGAGCAGCGCAAGGCAGGATAGGGTAAGGACAGAAATGGATAGGGTAGGACAGGATAAGGCAGGACACCACAAGTAACACACTGGAGAGGACAAAACTGGACATGGCAGGGCACGAAATGACAGGTAGCCAATAGGACAGAACTGGACCGGTTGAGACACACAGGACGCAAAACACAATGCAAGATGTGAAATGTAGAATAGGACAGAAAAGATTGGTCAGGGCAGATCAGAACAGGACTAGCCAAGATAGATAAGTGGCAAATAGACAGGATTGGCCATGGCCATGCAAGTAGCAAATAGGACAGGACAAGACTGGACGTGTCCAGTCAACATATTCTCAAAAATGAGCTCCACTTTTTGACTTTTGTATTTGTAAAAGAAAAGCACACGCAGCCAACCTTGACATTTGCGGCTGAAACCGGAGAGTGGAGCACGCTGTTCCCGAGGCGGACTTTGCGCACCTCACTCGTGATATTCTTGCTATTAATTACTCCACAACATTGTTTCGCATGCCGCCGCCGCCGCCGCCGCCACTCTCCCCCTCCCCCCGCACCCTTTCACCTCCCTCATCGGCCACTCACGCTCACCCAAAATGTGCACGTGTAGGACGGACAGTTCGGTGTGCTTTCGTAGGGGAAAAAAATGGATTCCACCCATCTTTGGGGGAATATTTAAACAGTTATCTATGTGTTACGTTATAACATGCTAATGTGTAAAAGAATAAATTCTAGGGTTGTCCAAATTTGTGTCTGGATTTTGAGTTCATTTAATGCCACTTTTTTTTTTCACGCACAATTAATGACCGGCCCTTACTTGGAAAGTGTGTACTAGAGGAATTCCAATCAACGCAGCAGACACGTGGACGTCAAAATTTAGCAGTAATAAATTTGATAATAATGTATACATTTGTGGAGACTGGGCTCAAGTTGTATTTTACAATTTTAAAAATGTGCACAAATTCGCAAGTGACTTCATGTTCAAGATTAGATAACTCTTAATATGAAAAGAAAATGCACTGAGCTGTCACCAATGTCTTACAAATGCAATGATGCCATCTGGTGGCAGAAAAATGACCTCAACACAAATCAATATCACATTAAATGACTTAAAGATGCAGCCATAATTCTAGTAGTTTCACATTTTTTTTGCCCATTTTAAAGTGAGAGTGAAAATTTAGAAAAAAATTTATTGTACATTTACAACAGATATAACATTTGCGATTATTTGTGTGTTAACTATTTAAGTAATTACGATGAAAAACGCCTGACACTCCTAATAAATATTTTTTTTTAAAAATGGGCCGATTTTTGCCAAAAGCGCTAATATCGGGTAATGAAGTTGGCACTGGCCTATGAATCAGTCATTGTGTACCTTTATGGTGTTGGCGGTCAGGCCACTCCAGAGTGCCAGGACGCCCTTATTTTTGACCACCTGCACGAAACAGTCCATCACGCCGCTGAAATGCACGTCAACGCCACCCAAATGCGGCAGCCGAGAACTCTGCGCCTGCCAAGACACAAGGCGCCTCGCGTTAGCGTCCTTCCTCCACAGCCCGCTTGTCATCCCCATGAGGCCCGACGCCACTTCCTGCCGGCAAATATGGCCGTAAATCCTGTTTCCGAGGGTCACGGTCCATTCCGACGCCTCATTTGCCTCCATCGCTCTGGAAAATCTCAAAGCCGTTAACACTCTTGAACCTGGAAAGGAGCTTTTTATAGCTGGGAAATGTATGATCTTACCTCGCCGTCGGAGGTCATTAAGCGGATGAGAAACAAGTTCATTTTCATTAAGAAGCAGGCAAATGAGTCGGAACGCGCCAACGCCGTAAACGCTCACTTGGGATTCGAGGAACAAACGCTCGGAGGAAGCTTTCAAAAGGGGATTTATCAACACGGAATGTTTACAAGCTGATGTCCTGGTAAATGAATATTAAAAACGCATAGCCGCCTGCCATTATCCATCCATTCCATTTCTAGACATTTTTTTTTTTTTACAATTTGTATGCACTTAACTGTATTGTTTATTTTTGTATCTGCATTGTAGTGAATGGCATTTTTTCTCTAATAATTGTCTTAGGGGAAAAAGGTGAGAACCTGAAGGGTCAATAGTTTTCCCTGGCATAAATGCTAGTTATCTACCTGACTGGTAACACTAGTAGTGTTACTAGTGTAGCACAGTAGTTTGCTAGTGTGATTTAATTGTGTACTAGTAGGCCAAAAGTGGCACTAGTAGTGAAAAAAAAAAAACACTGCAGCAGTTCTACAAGTGCGTCTTAGTCTACTTGTGACTTGAACTGTCTTACTGGTGAAGACAAAGATTGCATTAGTACATGGACTTTATGCTAGATAAGAAGGATCGGAATAAATGCTCAAACGGTTTGCAAAGGGGTTCGATACCCTTTGTATGGCACGTGCGGCGTTAGCCGAGTTGTGCGCATAAAAGTCGAAGGGCTGGCCTGATGCCGATAGCCAGCGGCTATCTTTGGACGTTTTATCTCAAGCTGCTGCTGCAGCAGACCCGACATGCATTCACATTCCCAGCTGCTGGCAGCTAATAATAATAGGACAGAGCAAACCGGATGTAGTATTTCGGCGTGGGGGCCGCCATTGCTCCCTCTGTCCTTGCAAACAAGTACAGTGAACGCCATCCAATCCAATCCATCCATCTCATGATGTGCTAGATTGAATTTACAGTTACCAGTATAAGAGTATGAGTGCAATACATTTAACACACCTGCACCTCAGATGAAAACAGGGAGGGCAAAATGGCTAATTGGGCCCAATTTGGATATTTTCAGTTTGGGGCTGGTCTCACTTTTGTTGCATGCAGTTTACATATTATGTGCTGAGTTATTTCTATGGCACAGTGAATTTACATTGTTATACAATCTGTACACTAACTACTAAATATTGCAGCCAAATGTCCTTTCTTCAGCGTTGGCCCATGAAAAGATATGATAAACATTTGCGCTGCCCCCTTGTGGATTCTAGATGTTAATACAACTAAAGTGAAAAATGTAATCTGTAGCCACTCCTATCTAGCCACCAATTTTTTTTTTTTAGGATCACAGTGAACAGATTTTCACACAAAAAAATCTTCTTCTTCTTCTTTTTTTTTTTTTTTTTAAAGTTAAACCTGTTTATATTCCAATTCCCAAATATTACGTACCTTCTACGAAAGGGGCAAAAGGGAAGGATTTGTACTGTAGTATCAAGTGATGAAAGTGGCGTGGTACATTGGCTCCCTCTAGTGGTATGCAAACCAAATGAGTTTTGAAAAATGTATCCAGTAGAAAATTTGGTACACTATAGATGGATTTTATCCATCTATAGTGTACCAAATTTATTTTATTTTAATCTATTTTTTTTATAACACTGTGCTTTCAAACCTATATCTACTTATGTGCAATTACTTCAATTGAATCACCAAGTTATTTTTTTCATTTCCAATATTTAAGTGCAGTGTTGGTGTTCATATTTTACAAATGTTACAGTTGCTTATAATAATATAAAGCAAGTCTTGTTTTTGTCCAAAAAGGTTTGAGAAACACTGTAATGTATGCAGCATAGAAAATGCATGGATGGATTGATTTTTGTATTTCGATGACTTACTTGCATCTTGCGTTTGACAGTCTCAAAAGGGTAGGAGAGCGTTTGTGCCAGTCCTGCTGCCAGGCAGCCGTTGATGAAGTTCTGCAGAGGCGACAAGCGGAAAGGAGGCTCCTGCCACACTTTGTCCACGTTGGTGTACACCACGTAGCATCCCACGGAGAAGGGAAATGCACCTAGAAACACACACAAAGTGTGGTGGGAAATTATGGTCATTAAAAAAAAAAGAAAGAAAGTGGGGTGTTCTGTCAATCAGTGATTCACAAATAATCATCAGTCAAGGCACATGGTTTGGTCTAATTTAAAGCTATATTATCTATATTAAATAAATGATCATTTTAGGTGGAATTGGATCATTTCCTGTGGCGCACTCGACGGTCTTTCACTGCACGTGGCAGAGTTTAGGTATCAGTGATGCCGATGACTTTTCCTGCTGTTTGCATACCTAAGACAGTGAGAGAAAAGCCCCTGTAGAGAGCGCGTAGGCCTTCGGCGCTGTGGATTTTGGCCAGTGTGTGAACAACGCCGACGTACGAAGGCACCCTGCGGTTCTGGACGATCAGTCGGGTCTCAGCTACCTCAAGGGGGTACGTGGCCAGGGCGGCGGCCACGCCCGCCAGCCCGCCAGCGATGATGGCCCTCGCCTGCGAGATGAAGCCAAGTTCGTCCATGTGAAGGTGGACTATCCTGGGCACAAATTGATTGTTGCTTGAAGTCAAAACTGGCTCATTATGACAACAACAAAAATAAACAAATAAATAAATAAATGGTTGTGTATTATAGTGTACTATATAATTCTTGATCCTTGGGGTATTTTTGACATGTCACATATGTTATTAGAACACCTGGGAAATGTTTTGAATTGTGAAAAAAAAAGCCCAAATAATATATCACCACAGAGTAAAACAATAACTCCTACAATGTGTGCAGAACACGGAAGTGAGGGTTTTGTTTTCCTGGAACTCTGTGTACTCTGTGAGAAGGGTGGTTATTTTTGCATGATCCCGTGCCCTAGCTAACAGGTGTGCTATTTGCACTGCCCTTTACAGATAGCAGCAACCACTCTTCTATTTGTATACACCTCAGTGTTTATTTATCAACCATATGGTTGTCAATACATCACGTTTTGTCCGATAGTAACCGAACACACACTTACACAATTTTGCCCACAATTTGACCTCTCAGGCGACACTACACTTCAGAAGGTTCAAATGCCGTTTGAATTTCCAAACAATGACAGCGAATAAGGAGTTGATAATCCAGTGTGCGTTTTATATCAAATGTACAAAAAACAGTGTTACAACAGTTCTTTCTCATGTTCAAAGTACAAATCAATCAAAAGACCCACAGGCTGTTTTAGCCAATATTGCACACCAAATGCTGCTTCGCATCATATCAAATACTAAATTTAAAATAATGTTACATCTTTAAATGTTTAATTTGTAAAAGATTAACAAATACTGGTCATCCTTTTATTTTCCAAAAGCAACCAATACCCGCTAGCCTAAACTCAGGGTAACACTACTGCACCTTTGCTTTAAATATCGACTGAGAAAATAAAGTCCTCTGATTGGCTAGAAAAAAACAGGAGCTCAGAAAACAGGAAGTCGAACACAAACTACTTCTACGTGATAAACGAATTTATTATATCCACTTAAATAGAACGTTTATTAAAGACTGTACTTTCCACCAATCGTAGAGATTATATAAAACCTTCACAGTTGGCTCTGTTCGCCACACAAACGTCACCTCCAACTTCTCGGAGGACTAACAACTATCAGTAGAGCTTTAATAGTCAAAATGTACCTCCAATCTGAGCACAATGACCTCAAACTTGTCGTGTAAACGCCAATTAAGTGTACGGACTTTAACTTACTTTCTGTAGGTTGTCAGGTGGACTGCGGTGTAGGGGAACAAGCGAAGACAAGAGACCAAATTCCCCTTCCAAAAGCCTTTGAGTCCCTCATTGTGGTAGATGAGGAGAAAAGTTTGTCCGAAGCCTTTTTTACAGTGAAATGTTCCCACCTGACTTTTAATTTTCACCACTTCCAAAGGCGACGTGGCGCTTTTACTGAATAAACCCGCAAAGCCGACACACGAGAAGCTTTGCGAACTTGTCAGCCTGTTGTCCTTTTTAATCGTGCCCATAATTTGGCCTTAAAAAACGAATGTAACGCAGTTTTTGGTTGCCCGAAAGCTTTGTTTACACGGCCTAGAAGACATCAGGCATCTATTTGTGGACTGGACTGGAGCCCGTTGGCCAAGGCGGATCCTGCTACGGTAGTGACGTCACTCATCACCGGAGCCGAAGTGGCATCAAGGATACACTAGAGGGCGCTATGAGGCAACGTCTGCATCACAGTTTGAATTGTTTTATGTTCGATTTCTATTTAGGTACAGTCCTACAAATAAAGGTGAGTAGAGTAATTATTAAATTATTTTCAATTTATTCAAGATACTTAGTTTTAATCTAACATATTGTATAACATTTAATCTATTTAAAAACAAAATACTGAAATGAGCGTCAAGGGCAGCCATCTTGCGTTGCCACTGTTACTGACATCTTCGGTCTGATTTTGGCTGAAAGCACTGTTATCAGTGCATGGTTTACGCCAGCACGTATCCCTGTATGGAGTCATGAAAGCCTCTCAAAGACCGAACTTCACAGTTTGCATGGCTCATTCAGAGTAGGCTATAATGTGAACACTTTGCTTTCATTTAATTGCAGATGGTTCTGGAAAATGATGCAGGCAAATCTTTTGAGTATAGCACTTAGAGTTATACGCACCTTATAAGAGAAAATTTATTATCACATTCTTACCGATGAAATGTGCATGTGGTGCTTCTGGTGTCCGTGTTTTCAGAATCAGAATCAGATTCTGATTCAGAGTTGAATTCTCTTTACATGATTTCCTGTCGGGGGTGAAATTGTTTTTGATTCCGTCTGTGCCTTCAAATGAGAAATTTGCGACGCTGTGTGTTTATCAGCAGGGATTAGCCGTCTTGTTTGTTTGTTTTCTCCGCGCCTTTGGCAAGCGCCACCACCCTCTTCTGTCCGCACCACTTGGCCCTCTCCACAAAAGACTTGTAGAATAACAGGGCCCACCAGAGGAAATGAGAGGCGGGCCACCTCGGCAGGCCCTTTCACCGCCTGCTGGGGGTAATCCTGGTCTGTGATCCTGAATTTCTATACAAAATCATGATCACACGAAAATCATAACGCTGGATGGTACGTTGCACCTTCTTCAGTTTAGGACATTTTGTCACGACATGCTGGCTGCAGTAAATTCTCATAAAAGGTATTTGTCCCATGAAATTGTACTTATTTATCCCTAATAGTTTATCCTCTTCACTTTGTAGCGTTTCTTTTGGCTACACTGCTTCCATTACGTGTACACATGGATGTTAGAGTTTTCTGTCTTGTCAGAATTTTTATTTTAGTTTTTTTATTATTACTTTTTTTATCACTATTTTATTATTTGTTTTTGTATTTATTTATATTTTATTTTGTATTTATTTTTATTTTCCGATATATTCTGTTTGATTGTTTTATATATATATATATATATATACATATATATATATATATATATATATATATATATATATATATATACACATATATATATATACATATACATATATATATATATATATATATATATATATATATATACACATATATATATATACATATACATATATATATATATATATATATATATATATACATATACATATATATATATATATATATATATATATACATATACATATATATATATATATATATACATATATATATATATATATATATATATATATATATATATATATAGTATTGGTGGGTTGTATAAAGTGAACATAAACTGATCCTCATCAAATTCATCTACTGTACTGCATTAATTATTTATTTATTTTTTATACAAAAACAGTTTTGCTTTGGCTTCCTCTGGTGGCATTTTGGTGCATTGTTCCTTGGCGCTACAAACAAGTATAGAGCTACTGCCATCTTGAGGCATTCATAGGCAATTACAGTACAGTATAACATTGGCTGAAATACAAAGTCTCCCAACTGCAGGATTTTCTCATTTGTGGATTTCATTTGAACAAAAAGCAAGAAAACACATTTTTCTTTGTTTTGTCACAAAGTCAATTTTATGAGTGGGTGTTGATTACTCGTGGCTAGTGGTGGCCTTACGAGGTGGATTAAGTCTGGTAAGTCCCCGCTACGCACCGCCCACCACTGATTAAAATCCACTTGATAAGGCAATGATAAGTGTTTTGATGTGGTCTTTCTTATCAATAAATGCTTCAATAGTCAGACAGGTCAGTGTGACAATATGCCTGCATGCCTGCCTGCCTGTCTGTCTGTCCGACTGTCCGTCTGTCCGTCTTCCTGTGTCCCTGGTCATTTGTATAGAATAGAGTTAGGCCGCGAGCTTCCTGTATGTATATCGGCGCTCTTGAATGAGCCCTTCCTCAGCGGCGGGAGCAGGCGGCGGGCCTTTGTGTCTTTGGGTAGCGGCATGTCGCTCAGGCCCAGCAGGCATTGTCATTCTCCCTCCGCATGGCATGCGCAAGTCCGCCCCCTCCATGTCTCACTTTGAAGTGCGCTAAGTGCAAAGTTGAGTCAGCGTTGACTCGTATTCTTGGTATCTTTCGCTTCAGGTCCGTGGACGAGTACGCTCTTCGTACTCAATACAACTGCGCTACTACGAGTGCCACTTTTGGCTTACTCATATGTAATTAACCCTTACCAGGAAACTACTGTGCACTAGTTTTACTACTATGCCCCACACTAGTAGGCATGTGTCATGCACTAGTAGCATCCTAGTCCTTGATATACAGCTCCACGTACGATCTTTGTCCTCACTAGTAAGACAACTTTGACATGCTAAATAGGGCAATTAAATCTTACTAGTGAGGTAAAATTGGGAACTAGTTGACAAATGTGTGCTACTAGTAATGATCCAAAATCCTACTATAGTTAAACATCTACCACTTGTCCAAGCAGTATGCAGGTGCTTTACTTGTGAACTACTGTGCTGCACACTACTAGGCCTCACTAGTAGGCATGCATGTGTCACATACAAGGATATTGATAGGATATTGAATAAATGTTCACTAAACGCTAGTGTGGACAAAGAGTGAACTAGTACATGCTGTTTGCACTCACTAGTAAGACAATTCACCGCACTAGTAGAACGATTGCGAATAACTTTTTCCCATTAATAATGCTGCTAGTACTGGCCTATTAGTACACAATCAACTAGTCAACTAGTTAAGTAAGCGGTTAACACATTAACTAGCAACTAACTAGTGGACATGTGTCATGTACGAGCAGCCTACTGGACCCTAATAGCAGCACCAAAATGCCAATTTGTAATTTTGCCTCACTAGTAATATGGAAAATGGAGGTACTACAAATTTCACCTAAATATAAATTCAAAATAAGAATACAGTTCTAAAAGATTAAATGCAAAAAAAAAAGTTAAATACTATAGAACTGTACTAGGGCAGTGATTCTTTTGTCTACCACTAGAGGGAACACCACACTTTGCTGGGATTATTGCTCAAAGGAATTTCCATAGGACACCGGGAAAACCCTTCAGTTTCAATGTTGGCCATGAGGGGGCGCCCTGCACCATGACATGGGGGTCTGGGGTGGTCAGAGGGCGGGGGATGCGCTCAGCCCGCTGTCATCCTCACAGACTGGTGCCAGGATCACAGAGGGCCGCAATAAAATTCTCACCTCATTATCTGAGACAGTCACATCACAGGCTTGTGTTGGGAGGGGAGGGGCCCAATGAAGAAAGGCTGCTGGAGGGGAGAGGGGGGGGGGGGGGGGGGGGTTGGCGAACGTAGAAACAGGCATGGTGACACCACAGTCTGTCTGTGTGTCTTCTTCTGGGGGTGGTGCGCTGCGCTGGTGAGAAAAATCAGGCATAAGCACACAATTGACGATGACACCTTTGCCAACAAGACCCCCCCCCCCCCCCCCCCCCCCCCGTCTTAATCTTCCCGGCTCACTTAGCAGGAATGGGAGACATGTTATGCAAAAGAGAGCACTTTTCAATATAGTTTCTGTGAAAGGCCGTCAGGGTTTGCTATGGTTAGTCAAATGTCATTTTGCACCTCATTAGAGCCGACGCTGGTTTTCAACTAATACGGTGATTCCCAACCCCTGTGATGTCACTTGGGGCGCGGGAAAATCATACAACTCACAACTCGCTTCTTTTTGCATCTATCTGATCGATGCCAGCAATGTATAGTCACATTTTGTCATGATGTTACGCATACTTTACGTTATTTGGTCAAGGCGGAGACGAAATGGCTTGACGACGACTTTAGTGTCAGTGGAAAAGAAAATGTTCCGTGTGGTAAATTGCTTAATGTACATTTCAACAGGTAAGTTGATTGAAAAAATAGACATGGTGGAAATTCAGAGATAGTTATTGAGGGACTGGATATTAAATCTGTTCTGCTCTGATTAATGGCACAGATGAGCATGTTTAACACTGAATGGGATGTTAGTTAGCAGGCTAGCCATTTTGCTAAATTACTCAAGGACTACAAAAAGCAAACATTTTATACAGTACACACCTGTGAGAAACCGCAAATGATAGCCAATCAAAATGCATGGACGCACCCACCACATGCCACCATGCCATAGAAATGCAGTAAATATAGTAAACATTATGTTTGACAACAATAATGAACCATTTTGCAATATAATGAAATGGCGAAGCTTGTGGTAAAAATATACATGTTAAAAAAGCGATTCGGTACAAGAGCCCAAGAAGATGTTAGAGCCTCGCGCCGTTGACACCGCAAGGAGTCCTTATGGTAAATCGTGCAATGTGGTCAATTTTTCCCATTCAAATTCAAAGTTAGATTTGCAAGCATGTCACCTATAATGTCGGCTCTGGCCCATTTCAGACTCTCTTATCCGCACAAATTCATGCTTAACACAGCTCAGAGCACACAGGATCTTCTCATAGGAAAATGTTATAAGCTGTAAAGGTGGCAAATCCAGGTCCAGAAAGTAAAAACCCTGCCACAGTTTGGCTTTAGCCCCTGATGCGTGCTTGCTAGCTAGCTAGCTAGCTCCCTAGCAGGTGAACAAGCACCATGGGAGCTAGCTTGGGAGCTAGCTAGCTAGCACCTAGGGCTAAAGCCAAACTGTGGCAGGGTTTTTACTTTCTGGACTTGGATTTGCCACTTCTGGATGTAAGATAATGTGACATTTGTGACAAAATGGGGACAAAAACATCTCTAACCATGTGATGTGTAGAACAGATTCCCACACAATCGCTTTAGAAATGGCTACGATGCAACCAGCCTTACGATCTTCCCTGTCAAGACATCTCCTTCACACATAAATTCTGATGTATTGATTGGATTTTTTTTACCAACAAAAATTGTGTGTGTGTGTGTGGTGGGGGCGGGGGTAACTAATCCAAAACTAAACCTTTGGGGTAGGGATGTTCTTGAGTTGAGTTTTCAGTTCAGATCAATCACTTTTCTGCCACCCGTAAGTATCCCAGTGCTTATTGTTTACAAACATAAAAAAGGTCACTAGTGACGGGCATAACAATTAATTCCACTAGATGGCAGAAAGTGCATACCTTTGTTCCACTTTTTGTGACTTTTGTTGTTGTTGTTGTGACTGTGAGTGGAGCAGAATGAGATTTCCCCCAATGTAAACTCGATGGCTTGGCTCAGTAAAAGTTGAGAGACTCCACAACACACCAACCACAAAAAAAACAAGGTGGAGCTGTAAATCCTAACAAGGAATGACGCATCACCTATTTAGCAGGATGTAGATAACCAGGAGGCCCTTTGTCTACCAGGATGCAGTGGAGAACTTGTGGCAGCTGGCACCCCCCCCCCCCCCTCCCTTATCTAGCCACGTACAGCCAATAAATCAATATCAAATCTAAAGGAAGAGGAAGCCAGATGGCCTTCCCACAAGCGGACCGCTCTCAGGGCCCGCTCGGCTACTGTACCACCGGGCCTGGCCGGGCCGGTGCGCGCCGCTCGGCCTCCCTTTGAAGGCATACACATGCGAGCGGCAGCTCAATGAATGACTAAAGGGAACAAATAAGCTATTACGACTCTCCTCAAATCAGTGTTTGTGTTTCCATCCACATCAAAGGGAGCCCCCGGCCTGTTTGATATGCGGCCCCCACACCTTGATCCGACCCGCGGACAGGTAGCGGGGAGGAGCAGCCCATTGACAAGGAGAGAGGGTCATGTGGTCCCGGCTGGAGGGGAGTTGACCCAGACGAGGGGTCTGCCGCTGTCTCTTGTTCTCGAGGGGGCTTTTGCTTCTTGGGACAATCTCCAGACACTTTATTGATAGATGCTGGCCATCGTTGAGTCGTCCCGTGAGGGAAATTCACTTCTCACAGCAGCTATATTGACGCGTACGCTCATATTAAAAAGAAGGGGAATAACCAAGTCAGACAAATACAAGGAGCAGCATTGAGTTGGAATTTGTAGAATGTGATATCTAATCTAAAAAGTTTTTATTTTTTTTAAAGAACTCAAGATTAGAATGCTGAACATTAGTATGTGATATGTAGTACTAAATAGGACAAGTATGCTACAGACGTAATTAATAACATTTTGTGTTGGGCGGAATATATCAAAAATGATCACTTTTCATGAAATTTTTGTTGCAATAAACATTGCATCGTCAAAGTGAGCAAGCCATTTTTAACACATAATACTGGTCAATAATCCCCAAAAAATAGCACACCCACTAGGGCTGGGTATCGATTAAAATTTCTTCCATCGATTCGATTTCGATTCACAAGAGTTCGGCTCGATTCCTTTTCGATTTTTCCCCCCGATTCGATTCAATTCAGTTCAATTTGATAATTATGGAACATCAATTCTTCTTAAAAAACAAAGACATGATAAAAAAAAAAATCCACAAACATTAAATTCCATTTGATATCAATTATTCGATTTTTTAAAACCCAGCCCTAACACCCACGTTGAGACTGACCAATAGTATACATTTTTGAAAAAATATGAAATTGACCAAATTGTGACTTATGAGGTTTCGGTCCGACACCAGCAATATGTAATGTGTATAATAGGATATAGACTGATTATCGACGCAGATGATCAACAATATCGGCATTTTTTTTTTTTTAAATTTATTTTCAGTTAACGTTATAAGAGAACTGAACCTGGGAACTCGTCAGATTTTGTTGGAAATGAAAGCTTAGACAAGTAAAAACTTAACACTGCAGATATTTAGACATTTTGGAAATCTTTATTTACTGTAGAAAACAATAGGGAGCCATTTACCATTTTAAATGTGAACTTTTTAAAACAGGTTCATGACCCTAGAATGTCCCTCAAGTGTCCAAGATAAAAAAAAAAAAATTAAATACAATGAGAATAATTTGCAAATCGTAAAAGTTGTTCAATAAATATACAGTATGCTTAAAAATATTTGAACACAAGAAAGAGTTGGAGTTTGTTAAAGTTTTGACGCCAATATTTTTCATTTTAGTGAAAACGAATATTGGCTCCAAATATCGGTTATTGATCTCGACTACTGATATTCGGTATCGGTGTTGCCCCTTAAAAAACCTATCAGTCTATCTCTAATCAGATTGCACATAAACATTCATCTGACACAGTAATAATATTGATGAGGCGCTCTATTGACGAGACGCAACAATTAGGAAAAATGTCAAAGTGAGAGTCTGAAGCCGAGGCCTGCTCAGCCTAAAGGTCAGATAGCTGTAAAGAGGTCTCGCCAGACTCATCCCGGTCTGAGTGTAGGCCAGGGGTCGGGTTAAACAGTAGTTGGATTGAATGGCTGTTCACAGGCCAGTGTGAAATGCCAGCTCCATTGCAATGTGGGAGGGGGGACAGAGAGGGGGCAAGGGGTGGGGGACGGGTTCTCTGGCCTTTGTGTGGCCCGTGCTCCCAAAGGTCTCCGAGCGAGCACGCAGCCATTGTTAGCGGGCCGAGCGGCCAGCCCCTCGCAGACTCTCCTTTGGCCTGCTTTGTCTCCAGCAGCGTGACCATTTCCTTCATCCAGGTCAGGGCAGGGTCGTGACTTTGGACACCATCTTGTCTTGTCTTGTCTTGTCTTGTCTGTCTGACTCAGTCAGATACATTTGGCTTGCAACTTTAGCAAGTTCCAACCATCAGTGTCACAAAAAGGAATGGAAATTGCGTACATTTGTTGGAGCCCCTTAAAAAAATTTAAATCCAATTTTTTATCAAATTTTTTAAATATATATATTTTTATATACATTTTTTATATCTATTTTTTTATTCTTTTTTTTTTTAAACCAAATTTTTTATATAATTTTTTTTTAGAGGGCATTTTAGAACGGCGCAATTGTTAAACAAAACGTAGCTATAAAAAATATTATTAGGAATATTTTTCCCATAATTGTTACAATTATATGACATTTTACGTTATATAACATAATCAAATGTAATCAAATCAAATAATTGAATAATAATCAAATAATTTAATCAAATTCCTTTTAATCCATTTTTTAATCAAATTAAAACCAGAGGGCATTTTAGAATGACACAATCAACTGTGAAAAATAACCCAACTATGGGTCAAAAATGGACCGATCCCTACTTGGGTCCATTAGACCCAACTTTGAGTCAAGAAATGGGTCTTTTAGTGTAAAACAACTCGTAAATATTGGTCAGATTCTTTACTTGGGTCCAAAAATGGGGTCATTTTGTATAAAACCGCAGAAAGTTGGGTCAAATTGACCCATCAAGTCCATTTTTGACCCAACTGTTTTTAGAGTGTACAATTAAGTCAAAGCACACCAGACTACAATTTGAATAGCGAGACATGTCTCACTTTTCCCACTTGGCGAATACGTAAAACTCATAAAGGTAAGATAAGCGCCACGTTGTGTCCAAGTGAGGCAAGAAGAGCGTCCATCAGCCTCCTTCTGTCCCCAGGCGGGACCTGCCTTATCACAGGCCGGCCATCACGCTGATAAGAAGAGGAAAGGCCAAAGGGCCGTAAGGAACCGCGTGCACGGCTCGGGTCAACAGTGTGAGGAGGCTGGACTCAAAGGGGACAAGAATATTATCTGATAAGCATCAGTGGGCTCTTTTGATCTCACGGGGGCTGAACCCGGGCTACGGGGTGTCATGCTGGGCCGACGAGCAGAACGACACGGCAGGTACAAACAAGCCAGCCCTTGAAGATAAACTGGGGCTGAGCAAATTGACGCAGAGGAAGCGCGGACGGGCCTGCGCGCTGATTGGACTTCTTTCTACAGGGTCGGTCGGGTGAGCCGCGATCACGGCCGCAAACACCCACGGCCGCTTACTGAGCGCGCGCTTCCACGTCACGGCGCCGTCAGCTGATGCGCTGCCACAACTCGGTGATGAAAAGGCGTCATGCGGAGGCCAGACAGGCCTGGGGGCTGCATAGACAGGCTGCGGCCTGAACCAAATGCCTGGCTGGCCTCTCCGGGGCAAGATGCTAGTCTTGCAACCGCTGGCGGCCAGAGGGGTGTGGGTGAGGGGTTAGGGTGTGGGGGGGGGGGGGTGTCCTTTCCACTTAGCGACAGTTGTCCAAAACAGCAGATGCTACACTTATCAAAGCAAGCCCCCTTTTAATTATTAGTGAAAGGAGGAATTGAACCCTTTCTGTGTAATGATGCATGTTGCAGAACAGGATTGACCGTCTCACACAAACAATCGTGAATCCGTACTTACTCAAATAGTCGTCTAGAAATGACTCTCAATAAATTCTGCATATTCAGTTATTTTCACTAATGTGGTAGAAATCCTAATAATCTTGATGTTTAATACTACTCAGTGCTGTCACTATTGAATATTTTTCAGAATCGATTCATCTATCGATTATTACGCTAGCTAGCTAGCATGGCTAACATCAGTTAATTTCCACTATGGTGCTTAGAGAAACAAGAAAAACAATCAAAAGATGAATTGCTTATAGTGCTGACACTATCGAACATTTTTAGAATCGACTCATCTATCGATTATGAACTCATTTGCTCCCCAAAACATATAAATATGTTTTATTTTAAATGTTTTAAGTGTCCAAAAGAGGTATTTATACGTTTTGTTTTGTTTTGATGCAACCTCTCGTTCTGCAGAGAACGGTTGAAGAAATGGTCATTATTACAAAAACGGCCAGCAGGTGGCAGCAAAGTACGAGAGATCAACCAAGGCCATGTTGCAACAAGCTGTTTTCCCCACAGTTTTAAACAGATTTGTGAATAATGATGAAACTTAGCTATATTCTAATGCTAATTGCTGCAAAAGAGAAACAGATAGAAATATACTTTCTTTTCCTGATGAAAGAAGAGACTCTAGTCTTTATTTTGGTAGGTATATTTTCAGACTTGAACAAAAGAATTCCAGGTTGACTACTACAAATGTCATTTAATTTTCCAACAAGCATTTTTTGAGGAATATTTTAACCCTCCCAAGAGCCCCAAGTTTTGCCAGCAGCACTCCAGCTCCATTTTGTTTGGTTTAGAACTAAAATAAAAATGTCAAAATATCGGTCGGCTGTTGATTGGCGCGGTTCTCAAGACAACTCGCTTCTATTTTGATCGTGCGAGGCAGCTGCAGAGGTGACAATTCTTAATGAAAACAAACTGCAAGGGGCTTATCCCAAAATAGATTACGGGTCACCAGAGTTGCTTGACTCCGCCCCCTTCCAGGCCTGAATCCAGAACAAGGACCCCGTGAGTTGTAACGTGCACGTTCCCAAGAAAGAAGATAAAATGATGCTGCGTTGTGGTGGCGGCACTTCAAAGAAGCTGCTGGAGTGAGAGCGCAGCTGCCCACGTTGGTGCGAGTTTCTCTCCTCGCGGGCTCCCCAACGAACTGTTTTGTGTCGAGGATGTTTACCCATCCCAGGAAAGACAAACAACGTCTCTCTTGTTTGGAGGCACACACCGCTTACGGGCGAGAGCCAGGATGCGTCAGGATGTGGCGTATTGTTAGCTCCGTGTTTACCTTGTCTCGGGTCCTTTCACCCCCCCCCCCCCACCCCCCCACCTTGCAAGTTTCCCAGCTGTGCCTGATCAAATCCAATGTTGACAAACACTCTTTGCCACAAAGACGACAGACGGATGCGCTCCGAGAAATAAATCTCATCCAGATCAGAAACCAGCACAGGTGGTAAAGTACAGATACTTGCTTCACATTATTCGATGTCACTGTTTGCCGTTTTTTTCTTTTTCTTCGCCTTGTAAGTCGCCATGATCCTAAACAATCAGCCAATCAAGATCTTTTCCTCAATCGATTTGATTTCGATTCACACGAGTTCGGTCAATTCGATTTCGATTTCCCCCCCGATTCGATTCACTTCAGTTTGATCCGATATTGATTAACTATGGAACATCAATTCTTCTTAAATATCAAGGATATGAAAAGAAAAAAAAAAGTTTCACAAACATGAAATTCCAAATTACATTTTGCAGAGGCAGTACGTGGTTAAATTACAGTATTTATTTATGAATTAAAATAACATCATAACTAGACTAAGTGCAATTTCTGCAGAAATTGCGTGGGAATGCTAATAGCTGAATGCTAAACTGAATGCTTATGAAGTAAATTGACAGATGAATCATGTGAAAATGACAAAGTATTAATTTCAGCAGTCTCACAATCACTTAAGTGTTACACAAACATTGACATCAGCATGGATGAGATGAAAATGTTTTCAGAATTCTAATTCAATAATTGTGGATATAAAGAGAGTGAGTTACGTCAGGTCTTTCATCAATGTAAGAAAATACTTTTAAATTCATGTGAATAGTAAATTTCAAGAAAACAGTGAGATACAAAAAAAAATCAGCCTTTAAAATTACATTTTCTTGTTAATTTATGGCAAAAAGAGATATTAAAATAATCGGTTCATGCTCACGCTCAAAAAGGAAAATCGATTGGATATCGATTATTTGATTTTTTTTAACCCAGCCCTACTAATGAAGTATTTTTACTTAGTTACTTCTCACCGCTTGAAATAAGGAGTGACAAATGTGTTCAGTTAAATTCTCCCTGATGGGGAAAAATGTTCCAAATCACTATTGATGAGCAACAACACCTCATCTGAACACAGGGCGGCACTGTTGCTCAAGTATACACTGTCAGGCCTCATATTTCACACCCTGTGCACATTTATTACATGCCAACATACTGTCAACTTGTAGTTAACCCTGTTTTTTTTTGCCATAAAACCACTACCTTTCGTAATAAAAGCTGACACGCGAGCACAAAATGTGATTTATTTGGGGTTGTTTCTGGCTATTTTGAGGGCTGCGCTAATTTTATATAGCGCTATTAAAACACGTCTCTGCCTAAATAACACGTTTAGAGAGAGTTTGAGGATGAGAATCACAATACATGGAGTGCAGTCAAGTTGAGACTGACTGTTTTATTGGTTTTACGCCACTAACAGCAACTTCTTACACTTACTAAAACCAATGTTCGCTTATTTTTACACTTGTATGACCGGTAAGGATTTGGGGAGCTTTGACCTCTATTTTCATTCCTTTGTCATCGTTAGAGGTCAACCGGTGTCCGCACTAATTGCATATCATTGTCGTAGTAGACAAAATGTCTTTCTTACTTTAAACTTTAAACTGGACTATATTGAAGTGTAATATGAGGACTTTGGGATTTCCGACTCATTTTAGGTGTCTTTTTTTTGGGAGGGGGTGGATGATAGGTTTGGTGGCCACTACGGTGACACATGAACGGTGTAAAGTACGGTACCCCCTGCAGAATGGAAGGGAAGTCCTCGTGCCATAAAACCTCCTCTCTGTGAAAGACAGCCCCCCCCCCCCCCCCCGACGATTTATGGCCATGGAAGTAAAAGCTCCAAGACAAAGCGACATTTGCTGATGCCAGCTCGCACAAGCAGACACTCGCTGCTGGTGACAATGCAGAAAAGTGCAGGAAGTGGAGCCGCAGAGCGGATGGAAGAAGTGGCTCATTGATTTCAATCTCGCCATGCTAATTAATAGCGAAGGGGAAGCTATCATGAGTGGTGAGCGTTCAGGGTGAACGAGGCCTTTTCCAACAACCGAAACACTATTAGAACTAGAAGCTTATTTAAAACTAGACTAAGTGCAATTTCTGCAGAAAATGTGTGGGAATGCTGAGAGCTGAATGCTAATAGCTGAATGCTAATAGCTGAATCCTAATAGCTGAATCCTAATAGCTGAATGCTAATAGCTGAATGCTAATAGCTGAATGCTAATCTAAATGCTACATTTGAAGTAAATTGAAAGTGAAATTATGAGAAAATTACAAAGTATTAATTGTAGTTGAAAGATAAATAAATAAGAAGAACACTTGGACCCGGGAGGCGTGAATTATTGAAGCAAGTTGACATTTATATGGAAAAGTGCTATCTGAAAGTACCCTCCATTCATTTAGATGGAAAAGTGGAACTAATGAGCATTCCCACAACTAAAAGCTTATTTAAAAGCAATATACACGATTGCTGTCTTAACATTTTCCACTGGATTTATTTTTGAATAAATGGAACCTAACACCGTCTGTTTTCACCGTGGAAATATCAGAAATGGCTGCATGAGCGGAATTGTCCATTTCAGCCTCTATTGCCATGTCAAGATTTGATTTGTTATTTTTTCCTTTCGGACATATTACAACCGGTGACATCGATCACATTATTTGCAACATTAGCATCCCAAAGAAGAGCTGACCGGTTGACGACATGGCTTATATTATCTTCACATGGTCGATAGATAATTGACATAAATAATGAATTTAAAATTCGTTACTTCAGAAGTGTGTATCGAACCGGTAGCCCTTGGCTATATTCAAAAAGGTTGGTAATCCCTGCTTTCGAAAATGATCCCAAGCGATTATACAGTTTTGCGGGGCGACGAGTGATTTTCAGGGTTGGGGAATCCGCGTCCACAAAAGTAAAAACTCTCAAACAGTTTGGCTTTAGCCACAAGTGCTAAGTCCTACTCAACAGGTGGAGACAAGCATGTTTACCTGCCAATTAAGACCAAGCCGCTCTGGCTAAAGCCAATCTATGATGGAGTTTTTGCCTTCTTTTGATTTATCATCTTCTTCAATCTGCTCTAAAAACAACCAGGGCTGGCAATCATAAATGATAAAACTGTTCAATATATACAAAGGTTATTAGACTTGTTTATTATGCCAATAAAGACCTAAATAACAAACTAAACTCTTGAGTAATGGTAAGTCAAAGCTAAGTACAGTTTATTTTTGGAAACGCAGGTGTTATTTAATTAATACCCCGGACGGTGTCAAATAACAGCATTTCATGAGGTCGTGTTAGATTTAATTAAATTGGGCAAACGCGACTTGGCCTACTGAACATAACATATCATATCATATAGAATATAGATAGAAACATAGAAGAGTCGCCATGTTTGTGTACATGGAGACTGCCTTCACTTTCTCTCTCTTTTTTTTTGTTTTTTTTTTTGTCTCAAGTGCGTTACGTGGGAAAGTCCCTCCTCCTCCTCCCGAGCACGTCCAACTACACCTGACGGCGAGTTGGGACTTTTTTACCGGCGACGAGACAAAAAATAATTATAATAACGAGAAACTCACCGGGGTCACGTCGATATTCTTTGTTTGCTCGTCTTTTTCGCCCCACGTTGACAAGACAGACTGACTGACGTCTTTGTGTTAGCCGTTTCCGGGTAGAAGAGTTTTTTTTTTTTTAAACGACAACAACCAACCACCCCTTCACAGGTAAGACGCGTTTCTGTCTGACATGAACAAATTACTTTATTGTCCGTAAAAAAAAAAAACACCCAAGAAAGACAAAAAACATCAACTGCGTTTTAATAATCCAATTTATGATGTGAAAATATTACAACTACTTTGTTTAGCTTTTGCTACGAAGTCAAGAAGCTGATCGATACCGTCGAACTGTTTACTCATTTCGGTTCATTTAACATCTTCTGCTACATTGAAATTGTAATGAACGACTCGAGGCCACCGTTGACATGGAGACACTGAGTTATTTATGAGCGGGGTGATAAACAAGCAGGGGCCATAAACGTCTTATTTTAGGAACTTTTTACTGCAGGACATGGAAGTTCTGCCTGACATTTTGGAAGCCTTTGTGTCCAGGTACGACCAATTGTGGTAACTTTATGGCTTTATGACTTTTTGAAAGTGCGAGTATCACAGTCGCAGTCATTTGGCCAATGACAAAATAAGTGTTGCTAAAGACTTTTCATGAAGAGCCCCAATTCAAGTGATTAGAAGCACCTGTCTGTGTACCTCGGATCACATGTCATGTCATATGTCATGGCTGCCGTCTTTATGACTTTATGGCGCCTTTTTTGGAATCCGCTATGGTTCTTGGTTCAAGTTCAAAATGCAGTTTCAAAAGGCCCTGTTTGTGGCTGGACATTTCAGACCCGCTACTGACAATTCCGAACATTTCTGGTATTTCCGCAAAAATGCTTTCGTTATTGTGTGAAAACAAATGGCGAATTGTATTGCGTTTTGCCTGTGACTACTATATAAACCAGGTGGATTATAGTAGTTATTAGTTAAATGACAATTAATCACATTTTAAAATCAAAATATGAATCCCCACAAATCAAATGACAACGATCCAAAGTCGAATGCTTTTCAATGAGCGGGAGGGCTTCTTTTCACCTTGTAAGACCGTCATTTTGACTTGTGACGTAGCATCGGAGTTGTCCATTCGTACACGTTCAAGAAATAGGAGACAATATATAACGCTTAAAGAAATGATCAAAACACTTTCGCTCGCACAATTCTCCAAATAAGCGGCACAGTCTACTGTAAACGGCCTCATTAAACAACAGATCATTATTCGTGATTGGCCGATCAGCCTCTGTGCAGTGTAGCAACCCTTCATCATAATATACGGTATATTTTTGCATTTTCTACACTGTCAATTTAAAATAATGTCCTGTTTTTTTGTATAATAAAGGGATGAGAATTTGGCTAGAATATTTTTTTTGTAATCTGATTTCTCAATGAACTGATAGCAAATAATTGACAGATTAATCGATTATTAAAATCTTTAGTGAGCAGCTCTGAAAAATGTGCAGCTAATTTATATGATCGCTATCATCCGATTTCAATCATGGATAATCAGAATCGGCAGCATAAGACCCTGATTGGAACACCCCTAATACTTATTATGTATTTCAATGTTCAACCAAACCATACACAGTGTGAAACTGCTGACCAGGGTTGTGGCACGTTTCTGCAGCGAAGGTGTGCAACTCTAAATTCAGACTTGCCTGTGAACTGTAATAACCCCTTTAAAAAAAAACAACTTGGTGATCTGCGATAAGAGATGATTGTGGAACGCAACATTTGGCATGCAGAATTGTTGTGACATAAGCAACAATAAATCTGAGATGTTTTGAAGTGCATCCAATTGTACAACTTTATGGCTTTCTTTTGTAATTAAATATCCATTTAGAAGATGAATAGGCTGCCATCTTGAAAGATCAACAGGCTCTTTTTAGGATCTTCTAAATATGAATATAGATAAATAGAAGAAGAAAATGAAATGTCCCTTGGTGAAAATCGACACATTCAAGCTTTTCGCAATGACGTCATTATCAAATGCCGACGTCCTTCTTAGTTTGATCAACTTTCCTTTGTGTGCAATTTCCTTTGCTTGTAATCCGGAATTTGACGCATCGCCTGTCTGACGGTCGGGTGAAATCATTCGTCTGGCGTGGCGTCACCCGATTTCTGTGAGGGTGTGGCGAGACATGTGACTCACTGGTATACGATATCGTCATAGCGAGCGGTCGGGCCCAGACTCGTAATCCCTGGTGAGGCCTAAGGACATTGTCGGACCACCAACATTCTCCCTCTTCCGAGCAGTGGAAAAAGCTTATATTGTCACATGATTGCGACTTGCAAGGTATTTCAATTGGAGGAGGCGTTTGCTCGTTAAGGCAAGACAACATCTCCAGGCTAAAACAGTCTTTGCTCAGGTGAGAGAAACTACACGCTGTTAATGAGCAACTCAAAACAAGGTGCATAAGAAGGAAGATGGAACAACCTTTTACAGAAACGATTTTCACATCTTAAATATTGTAAATGGACTCTGATAAGGGAGCACTTGTGGTTGGCAACGCTGTGAAGTTTGTGGGAACCAAACCGGGCTTTCTCCTGGCTACGCTACCGCCTGCTCTCTTCCAGAACAGGACAGAACAACATTTGATTTGACATTGGTGGCTTGTCTCTTTTTTTTGTGTGTGTGTGGTGTTTTTAGGAGCAGCTTCCAGCTGTTTCCAATTAGGCATGAATTGATCAGGTTGCTGGTTTGTAGGAATTCCGCGATTTTAAAGTCGGTTTCGTAACTGCTGAAACTTTCCATCAGCGGTAGGAGCTGTTTTTTTTTTGTTTGTTTATTGCAAGCAACACAATCCCTACAATGAGAGTTGGCATGTCTACAATTGGTATAATAAGCTAGCTAACTAGCACGGCTAACATCAGTTCATTTCCACTATGGTCCTTAGAAAAACAAGAAAAAAATAATGAAAAGAGGAATACCGGTACATTGCTTATAGTGCTGTCACTATCGAATATGTTTAGAATCAATTAATCTATTGATTATTCAATTGATTAATTGACTAATCGGATTTATTTTAAATTTGCATTAAAGTGTATCACAAAAGCATTTTTTCCCCCTGATTACTGTTTATTAACCAGTGATTTATTTCGTACTTCGTATTTGTATTATTGATAAAAAAAGGGGGGGGGGGGGGATTAATGTTGTTACCGGTTCTTTTCCAAAGTAAATACAGATGTTTGCAAATGTCTTATTTTGATGAAACCATAACACAGAAGATAATCAGTCTTCTTTCATGAAGGACTACAATTGCTGTTGATATGCTGAAATCAGAGAATTTGGACAATTTTAAATAAATAAAAAAAATGAATCTTTTATTTCATTGGAGAGATACACACATCTAGAACTTTGTAAACAAAACACAGCAATAAATAAAATTATGAGATGTTCCCCAGTTCAGTCATCGGCCATTTTTTTTACCCAATATTACACACATTCTGCCAACAAACTGTTGTGAAAAGTAAAGACTGCTTATCTTTGATTTGTCGTGTAACGCTGTCCTGAATTTCAAGGCTTTTGTGTCATTACTTTAAGTCTTAAATCTTTTTCTAGCGCCTCATAGTTTGATTCTTTCTGACATCATTTTTGGAGAGTGACATCGCCTTGACTTTGTGACACGAATACACGTTACTTACATAACTGCCAATACAACTCGTTTTTTTAAATTAATACACATATGGAGTGATGGCATTTCTTAATTTAAACTAAACGTACTCATAACCATGGGAGAGTCGTCGTCTTTTCGCTTCCTCAAAGTGATGTTATACAAAAGCATCCCATTTCTTGACAGCGAGAAAGTGACAACAGCGGTAAGAAATACCCGTACTTAAAAGTATTACCGTGAAATGTGTTTTAAAGGTCCCATGCCTCAAAAAAAGATCATAATAATCTTTTATCGGGTTTGCAAGATAATTTGGGTTGAAAAATGACCAGGATGCCCTTTTTCATTTTGCTTGGTCACTTTGACCAGGTTACTCCGATTGGGTTGCTTTTCTCCTTGATTTGAAAAGACTTTTCTCTGATTGGTAGTTGTAGGCGTCTTGTGCCCGCCATTTCTTTTCATTGTTGGCTCCATTGAAATTCAGCCGTCCGTCAGCAGACTTGTGACCGGCCACGGTGCACTCTGAGGCGGCCACCTCCAAGGTGCCACTCAGCACCCTCGCGGCAACCCTGTGGTGGGCTGACCAATATTGCGTAGTTGTGGTCGTCTTGCTTATAACTTGCAAATGTATTTTTTAGCGTGTGTGAAAGCTTATGTCGACGAAGCTGCCATCCTCCACGTAATGTGCCAGAACACAACACAATTCTGCTTCCAAGAGAGTTTCGCTGGCAGCTGATGCAAAGTTTTAGCTTTTGTTTATCCCAAAAAATTTTCACGTGTTTCGAGTGTTGAACCGACGTCACAGCAAAGCCAAAATCTGATGCGTTCATTTTGCAAGCTTTCCTTTTATCGGCTATTGCATAACAATCAACAAAGATATCAAACTTAACTCATTTGCTCCCAAAAACATATACAAACGTATTTTAAATATTGCCATGGTCCCAAAAAACGTATTTATAAGTTTTTTTATGTGTTTTTTTTTTTCATGCTAGAGCATACAGAAAGAAGGCTTTGATGCAGCCTCTGATCTGAAGATGTCGCTTAAAGCAATGGTATTTGTTACGAAAAACGGCCAGCAGGTGGCAGCAGAGTATAAGAGATCAGCCAGTGCCATGTTGCAACAAGCTCTTTTTCCCAGTGTTTTAAACAGATTTGTGAATAATGATGAAACTTTAGTATATTATAATGCTAATTGCTGCAAAACGGAAAAGGATAGAAATATACTTTTTTTCCCTGATGATAGAAGAGACTCTAATCTTTCTTTTGGAAGGTCCCATGTTTTTATAGCAATAGAACACAATATTCTGTGGGCCTTACAAAATCAGTCAAAATCCAGTAGAACAGCCGGGAGCGAAGGGTGTTGCTTCATTGAAAATGGCTGGGAGTCAATGAGTTAAACAATGTCACCATTTCATTTTGGGGGGGAAAAAAAATGAATATTTAGGAATGTGAGAGGGGTAAAACCTACGGTGTGTGTGTCTGTTCTCTATGTTGCAGATGACCCCAGATGCTGGGGTGTGTGTGGAGCGTATCCCTGTCAATAAACAGGGTTTCACTGTACCTACTTTCCCACCCCCTCGTCTAAGGGTCACAGCCTGGGTGAGTTTGTTTCTGCCTGCGTGTGTCACAGGATCCTTCTACAGGATCCATTACAAGAGCAGGTATCACTTGTACCAAGTGAAAAAGAAAAACACACGGATCAGACGTTTGTTTGCATTCAGTCATTCAGTCGACTTCACCTGACAAAGTGCAACATCAGCAGACCTCCACACAACACACACACACACACACACACACATTACTTACGGCCACTGACAAGAGGAACACTTTGCTCTCGGGCCGAGCTGCGCTCTGCCTAGTTACACCAAATCACCACTGCATTCCTTCCGCCTGTGCAGCGCACACATATTCCGTCTGGCACACTCAGGCGCACACACACACACACGCAACACACGTGCACGCCCAGACATTATCGTGACGGTGTGCAGGGGAGGCAGGGCTCTGGTTTCATTGAGGCTGGAGGCAGCTGCTAGGTTCGAGTCTCGTGTTTGCGTGCTTTGACTGCTCGCCGCTCCACATCGGAGATACCATCTCTGGTGAGTACAATACGAGGATAATAACCCCAGATGGGGGGGGGGGGGGCGGTGGGGGGCGACTTATCTTCAAGACCGCCGTCGTAGAGAGAACACTCTAAAGTAGTTTCTTGCCAATGTGAGCAAGTCTGAACAAATAACAAAGCCAACATTCTACTTCCAACTCCACATGTTGAACTCAAGCCATTTACAGCAATTTTATCCGTCCTTGTGCACCCAATTTGGCATTTCTGACTAGTTGAATGTTTACGTTTGTTTTGATGTCATGTTTTCCGTAGCTCTTCCATTCACATGCGCTAAGCGGACCCAAGTTGAAGGTCCTCGGTTTACGATGGCCCCGACATACTCTCTACGGTTTCAAGGTTACAAACAGCACCGTCGTTTAGTTGGTTGGGTGGTGTAAGAAGAAGGCACTGTATTTATTATTTGTTTTAAAATCATGGCCAAGAAATGTTCTTCATACAAAAATATTTCATGTAAATCTGTTAGCGGCGATTGACTGGTGGCCACTTTAGATGACCAGATCAGGGTTGCCCAAAGTCAGCTGCTCTGTAGCTCACCTGTGGACCCCGATTCAAAAATAAATAAATGAATGAAATAACATTTAAAAAAATGCATGGATGTCAGGTAAATGACAAACAAACCTTTGTAGTGCTTTTGGACAAAGTCACTGCTGTTGGAATCGCGGTGCGGCGGTATTTGGATGGCCGCCTTTTATAAGTCAACGGAGAAATAAAAATATGAATTGCATAAATTGTAGATGCAACAGCTCCGGTTGTTTTGGGAAGTCTAATTGGAGTGTTTGTGTGGGAGATGTTTGGCTTATTGTGACTGAAGTTGGTCCTGAGAGAAGGCCTAGCTTGCGGTCTCTCTTGCAGTTCATCCACATTGAATGCGGCCACAAGCGCTTATCCGAAATGTCATCATGATTGACGGCAACAATTGAGAGGTGTGTCCCAAATTCCGATACAGTCTGTCCGCCTATTGCTACCTGCACTTTGTGTGCCAAATGACAGGACAATTACACTACAGTGAAAGCCGTGTATTGCAACAAATATATTCCAGACATACTTGATAGGGGGAAATCAGCAATGTAGACCATATTAGGAAAAAAAAACAACTTACGAATTTACTATTCTCACGTGCTTTAACCATATTTAAGCGTACTGTATTCAAACACCAATAACGCTATTAAAACACGCGTCTTGCAACATGACTTTGAGGAAATGAAAAAAAGATTCTGTGGCATGCACAATTCTTCAAAATAAGAGGTCGGCTTAGAACAAGCATGCGTCAAAATCTTGTCAAGCTCAAGTGGATGTTGACTATAAAACTGACAAATAAAGAAAGAAAACGCCAACATTTTTAAAGGCTAACGCAACACTAAATCGACCTTTTTTTTTGCCGATAAATTGTATAAACTGGTGTCTACAAATGCTGTCTACAAGTCCTGGTCATTACTTTGACATTTTAGTGCATGTTTAAATTTAAAAGCTTACATTTGGGGCAAAAACCTTCAGGTAACACACTGGGATAATTTCAATTTGGCTGTTTGGCCTCTCGTTACACGAGACGATACATACTACGTCACTTGTTTCGCATGACGTAGTCGCCCCCAACACCCATCGGCTCGTCGCATTTAAAGGGAGGGGCGTGCCACGGGAAAGTCAATTACGCTGCATCTATTCTAGTAGAGTTCAGTGCTGCCTAGTCTGTTGTGGCAAAACATGGTACTGCACTGAGGCTGGCATATGTAAATCTCAGACTTTCCTGTGTCGTGTAAAAAAAAAAAAAAAAAAAAATCCCTCAAAAACGTACTTACAATATAGCAATATACCCGGGTGTGATTCACTGAAATCATCAATCGAGAGGCGTGTCCCAAATCCCGATACTGTCGACGGCGTGTTGTATCGCTACATATAGTTTGTGAAATCCACAACAGGTTAAGTACAGTATGTGTTTCTCTGTGTTGTAGGAGGTCAGATGTTTGTTCCAAGAATGTGTTCCTATTCAGCATTCTTCTTCTGAGGGAGAATTTAAGGAGATTAAGTAGTGCACAGAGCAAGACTGCTGCTGATTGGGTTCAAGGGGCCGTTAGTGACAGGACCTCCACTGCTGCCCACTTCATTCAAACCTCTCGCTCTCTCGTAGCACCACGTCTTTGTTCCTTAATTTAGCAACGGTTTGACTTCAGTCCACACTCTCCTCATTTCATAGTTAGCTCCTCCCGTGGAATATAGAGCAACTTTTTTTTTTTTTTTTTTTTTGTAGCTGAAATGAGAATTCCTTTTGTCCCTCAGGAAGCCCGCTGAGAGGAAGCAGCTGCAGTGCGCTGCCATGTTGCTATCGCTTGCTTGATTTGTCATTTCCTGTGGCCGCCTTGAGCGGGAGTAGCTCTTCAACCGCCTCATTTCAACTCGCTCTGTTCGTCTCTGTCCACAGAAGATGAAGACATGGAGGTAGCGCGACCGTCGGCCCTTTATCGCACACCGACCGCCTGAGCGCAATCGCCTTCACTTGAACGCGCCGTTTTTGAGGATTTGCGAGGGACGATGTCTACGGCAGAAACCAAGACTGCTGGCTTGTCCTGGGCGAGGGTCTGCAAGGAGTGCGGGCAGCAGCACGAGGGCCAGGACAGCCACCTGTACGAGTATCCCGACGATGTGGACGACGAGCTGGTGTGCCACATTTGTCTGCAGCCCCTCATCAGGCCCATGGACACCCCCTGTGGACACACCTACTGCTTTGAGTGTCTGGGCAGCTTCTTGAAAGAGAAGGACTTTTGCCCCGTGGACCGCCAGAGGCTGCAGCTGCACCAGTGTCGGCCCTCCACCCTGTTGGTCAGGAACCTGCTTGACAAGCTGGCTGTCATGTGTCCTTACTATGCAGAGTGCCAGCAGCAGATGCAACGCTGTGAACTTCAGCCTCATCTGCACAATAGGTAAACCTCCTCAGGCTTGTTTGATAAGTCAATAAAACATTTTTTAGATAATGCCAGCAGTATCGACTGGAATATTAAATCAATATACTGGTTTCACTAATTTAATTTGTTAAAAAAAAACACACAAACCAAAGCAATAGTTCTCATGAAATGAACGCAATTTATCTTATTAGCATTAATCTATTCTTGTCCCTTATTTTAGTAGGGGTGTAGTTAAAAGTAAATAAATTACAATATATATAAATAAGTGAAAACACACTTTATTAAAACTATAAAATCACTGTGCAATGTCAAAAAAGCATTGCAAGCTCACTTATAGGATAAGCACTCATTGTAGGGCTGTGCAATTAATCGAAATTCAAATACAACTTCAATTATCACATTCCACAATTACAAAATCAGCATAATCTTAAAAAAAAAGATTAATAATACTAATTTTGAGTTGTTTAAATTTATACGTTTGCAACTTTTACAATTTTCAAAATAACTAATTTCATTTATTTTTAATCATTCAAAAGGAATTTGCATAATTATAGTGTTTCAAAGAATGTTGTTTGTCTTAATATTTTTTTACATTTAAACATTTTCTTGTCTTGTACCAAAAAATAAATGAGCGTCCTAATTGTGATTTCAATTATTACCAAAATAATCGTAATTAACTCATTCACTGCCATTGACGGCTATAGACGTCATAAATTTATTTGAATTAAAATAAAATATTATTTTACTCTATTATATTATACTATTTTACTCTTGTTAACAAAAGTGGGGGAAAAAAGTAAATAAATTAATAGAAATAGTTCAAATGAATTTTTGACGTTTATAGCCGTCAATGGCAGTGAATGAGTTAATATTTTCTTTATAATCGAGCATCTTTGTGTGAATTCATTAGGATTTCAGTGTGCCTCCCAAATGGCTTCCTCAAACTAAAATGGCTAAAGTCATTGAGACTTTTTGTGCGTGCAAGGAATTTGTCCATTGCTGGTGTTCAGTCGTAGTAAAACAACATTTTGTATGTGGAGCCTCAAAACCCAATGCAGGGTCGCAATTTTCCGACGAAGGTACAAAAATTGGTGCGTTATCTATCGTCATGTTAAGGCCCCTAAAAGAAAAATTATAACATTTTTGACTTGAAAAATATCTGTCAGGCACAATTGACACAGCATCGCGTACTTCCGCCTCTGCCTTTTACGCCGAACCCGGCGAAAGCATGATATAGTTAAAGTTCCCTTACACGGTACAGAATGGGTCAAGTAAATAATACCTAAGAGTGAACATGTCAAACAATAACCAAAAAGGTTCAAGTGTAACAGAGCAAGTGCATAACAAGCTTTGTAGTGATGCTTGGGGGGAAAACACACTCCTCCTTCCTAATGTCTAAGTGAGAAGATTTGTCAGTTTAATATGCAGCCGAAGCCCACAGCTCCTTAGTTTAGCATAAAGACTAACAACTGAGCTAATCTTTCTACTATAGCATGTCGAAGGTGCACTAAGTCACACATTTAAATGCATGCGTTTAATCCTGGGATCGTTGTGAGCCACACGGCCTCTCAGCTGGGGAACAGAAACTTCCTTGACTCTTTCTGCCGGTTGCCAGGCAACTTCGCTGTCTGGCCATTTATTCAACAAATCAAACACAGGTTTAGCTTCACATCCTGATTGCGATTTAATGCTTAGCTAACTGTTTGATGGCTGCAGTGTAATGCTTAATGGGCACGTTGGAGAGTGGTATTGATCTTTTCTAATCAGTTGTTAAAAAGCCTGTAAGCGCATTTGTAATTCATACATTATACAGTAAATTCACTGCTCGTATCGTTAGGTACCTGCATTTCTGCAAAATGGCAACGCCACTAAATAGGGCACTCTATGGATTGGGTGGAATTCCCAACACCAGCCATAGATTATGTAAGTCCCCTGTGTGCGTTTAAAAAAAGTATCCCATTCTGCTTCATTTCATAATACTGAAAATCATTAACATGAGAGTGGTGCATGTGCACTATAAAAATATGTGACCTGCTTTGAACTGCTGTCATATACTTGATTGTGCAACATGGCGATCTGTAAATCAGTCGCCAGCGAGGTGCTGCTCATGTCCTGCCCATGTCCGAGGTCGGCCGCGGTGACGCAGCCTGTTGTGGTTGGCGGGCAGCGGCCGCTCCTGCGCAAACAATCAGGGGGCAAAGTTCGCCCGTGAGGAACAAGCTCACTCAAGTATGCAAAGCAGTTTGAGCATTTATTCCATAGCCTTGAAAACCACCTTAAAGTCTATATTATACTAATACCCTATTTAAAATAATTAAGAAATGATGTTGAAATTTCATTCACAGTAGAAAACTTTAGAGATCTATTTACTTGCTTATTTAATTTAGCTTAACACATGCTAATGACCTTGAAAGATCCCTGCAATTTTTGTTATAATTTTTTAAACCAATGTGTCAGTATAGTTTAAAAGAAAATGTTTACTGTATTATTTTTCTTTTTTTTTTACTGCAAATGAATATTGTCTCCAAATATCGGTTATCGGCCTCCTTGACTTCTTATAATGTGTATCGTATCGGCATTGAAAGAAAAAAAAACATACCGGCCTATCGCCACCTTGATATCCTACCGATGGTCGACGTAGGCTACTCGTACGCTCAACTTTGGCATATGGGTAGGAAGACATACTACTAGTAGAGCAAAACAACTGCATAATACTAGTACTGCTAGTGCAGTTTTGACACATTATACTAGTGAGGTTCATGGACTTAAGGTGGATAATATCGAATAAAAGTTTTCCATAGTCAAGTGGACACCCTGCCTGTAATACACACAAATGAACTTGCCACATAGTTTAAGGCACAAGTATTTTTCCTTTCCATTATTATGTCCACTCCTCTCATTGCACCTCATAAAACTGCTATTCTTCCATGTTTTTAAAAAAAAAAGAAAAAAAGTCATTGAGCCATCATCACTTCTTCCTGATCGTATTCTGTCCACCCCGCAACCCCCCCCCCAGATGTCCCGCTTTCAGGAGACTCCGAGAGGAAGCAGAGAAGAGGAAGAGGCCCTCTTGGAACGAACTGAAGGGACGCAAAGGCGACGGCGATCTGTCTGCTGACGCTAAACATTCAGAAACACCGCCGCGCAGCACCGCCAGAGACCTGCCCGATCCCGGACTCATAAACCCCGCCTACGAAGAAAGCGAGGACGGTATGGAGTCATTTGTCATCAAGACGCTTCTAGTGCATAAGTCGTTCCCTCAAGATGTCTGGCTAATGTTTAGCTGAGATGAAAAGAGATGATTTTGCCGCTGTGCCCATCCCCCGTCTGGAGGGAGTGATTGTAGACGCAGAAGAATTGCTGATTGTCGAGTCCCAAGTCTGCCACGGGTGAATCATTAGCATAGCTGCAGGAACACGCAGCAAATTACAGCTGTTTTAAGCAGACACCCTTTGCCTGGAAAATTACTGCCTGCTTCTTGCAAGTCTGTCTGGAACTACATTTACAGTCATATCTGGACTATAAGCAGCGCTAGCTAAATTTGGAGAATACTCGAGTTTGTTACACAATATAAGCCGCACCCCACTGTAAGCCGCAGGTGTTTTAATGTTACCGCACCGGGTTCCCGCTACTTTCTTTTCCATTATGAGGGCGCAAATTGTCTCGCTCTAGATCTGTCTTCTCTACTGTATTTGGGCTCACTTGGTTTGTTTTGCTTTGCCTGACGCTCTTGCGCTTCCTTTATAGTGCGCCCCCTTGTGATCTCATGGATAAGCCGCACCTTTGTATTAGCCGCAGGGTCGAATGCAAGTGAAAAAAGTAGCGGATTATGGTCCAGAAATGACTGTAGTTTACAAATGAACTACAGACAACCCCAGGGGATACTTTTCAGTCCCACATGCAAACCCACCGCATTTATTTTTTTTGAGAAATTTGAGCATATTCAGGTTTTTGCATGTTCACAATATGTGGCCTTTCAGAACCTTAATATTGCCAATATTTGGGTTTTAAAAAGGTTCTAGACTACCTATAAACATAGTCAATATATTCCGTCTCCTTTTTGGGGAGAACTGTTTTTAGAGTTGAGTTGGCAGCTCTCTGTGCCTCTTCTTCTTGCTCTTAATTACACAGCATACATCCAGTAATGCTCAGTGCTGACCGGCACATTGTGGCAGTATGTGGTATTGCAACAAAAGCATGCAACTCTAAATTCCACATTGCCTGTTTTAAACCCATGTAAAAAAAAAAAAAAGATTGCTTATAAATCTGCATTAAATGCGGGAGCCGAAAGATAACACCCAAAATAGTTTTTTCATAGGAATTGAAAACACGACTAACGAGTAAAAGCAATGCGTATTTGCTTCAATGTGGTCTGCGTGACTACACGTGGAACTTAGTCCTCCTCACTGTCCTGTTTGTTTTACCTATCTCTACTCCGCAAGATGGAACATCACGTGTGTCGCGCTCTCTATTGACACGGCGTTATGTCATAGATTTACAGCCAAAGGTCTTTCACCTCTGCTTCAACACAGGCATCAGTAGAAACGGGGAGATTGATAAGGTTGGGAAAAACACCCAACCTTATCAATGCTGTGTGGTATTTTTAACATTTTTATCAAAGATAAGACGCAATGTACAGTGCAGTGCTCAACATAAATGGATACACTCTCAACAGATTAGTTGTTCTTTCGGAATCAATATTTGTTCGTTCGAGAACTGAATACAGAAGTTTCTTTTCTAAGGGAGTGTACTCTCGCTTGTATTTTCTATCTGTCTGTCTGTCTATTCTTGTCATTTGCAGTGTCTCTGAGACAGGGATGTGATTTTTCCGCTAATTCGCGGAATTCCGCTTTTTTATCTCCCCCCCAAAAAAAAAAAATCCGATTTTTTTTATTTTTATTTTATTTTATTTTTTTTAGTAGTTCATTGTGTATGCACATGACTCCGACAGATAACATCTTCTGCTATAACAAAGACATTTGTGGTATGCTCTAATATGAGTTACTTTTCATTTGGTCATGATACAATTATTTGTTCATGAAATTTGAACTCTTCAACATTATTTATGTGTTAACTTAGTAATCACATTAGTTAGATATGATGATATTCTCAGTGATAGTTTTTAAAAGCAAAGGCAGTCCAATGTTTTTGAATGTGACTGATTTTGAGTTGACTAAAACTGCCATTTTATATGGGATAGTTCAATATACATTGAAAATTTATGCTGTTGTTTTGTCTATTTCTTTGTCATGTGAGTGCATTGAAAGTACTTAAAAACACGGAAAACCCATGAGCTCCGCCTTGTCCCCCCACCAGGGCACTGCCCTGGACCTAGCTGGGTGCCAGCGGCCCCCAGACCCCTGGCTAAATTTTCAGATAATTTCACTTTGGTCAAATCACATCCCTGCTGAGATCATTTTAACACGATTGTAGCATCCAAGTGGCCAACGTGTAAATTAGCACATTATTAAAATTAATATGTAACATTCTGCAATCTTCAGCTACAGTCATGTTATGACGGCCAGTGCATAATTGTGAAGCCAAAGTAGATGACAACCTTGTCATGTGTTGAAAACGAATGGAGCAAAGTAGGAAAGGTGTTTCATGACAGTTCTCGTCCCCCTTGATGCCAGACAACACGCCGCTGCGCTCCAGCCTGGTGTCGGAGTCCAATGTGGTGGAGCTCTTCAGAGAGGAGGCCGATGAAGAGCTGGGCCTGCGCATCGTGGGCGGCAAAGACACGCCGCTGGGCAACATCGTCATCCAGGAGATCGTACGCGACTCGCAGGCGGCACGCGACGGCCGACTGGCGCCTGGAGACCACATCTTGGAAGTAAGAGCCAGTCTGTCAATGTGTATACCTTTTTATGCGCATTCCTGAGTATCAAACGACTGATATTTCTCCCGAGTGCGCCGCTATTCAACAAACCGTCCCATGACATTTGACCAAGGCAGAGCGAGACTGAGACACACAGCAAGTTTTTATGTCCTGTCATGTCATTTCAGTTCAGGTCAGTGTTAGAATTACCCTGGTGCCTGCGTATTGTTTACAATATTTGTGAGAAGGTCTTGTTATGCGTAAAAAGCATCATTTCGTACATTGTTTTAAGCTTGAAAATCAGACCTCACTCCAGTGGCTTATCATTTTCATGGAAAACAAATGAGACGCCATTAAATTTCTATTGGAAAATGATAAGTGTTGTTGGGACCGGAAAGTGTCTCCAATATTCTATTAATCCATACATCCATTTTCTATAGCGCTTTTCCTCATTAGGGTCGTGGGTGAGTCTATCACAGCTGACTTTGGGCGACAGGCAGAGTACAACCTAGACTGGTTGCCAGCTAAACGCAGGCCACTTATAAAGTAAACAAACAGTCATTCACATTTGAAGAGATTCGAACAGAAGTTTGCGGATAATAAGCTAAAAGTTTCTACAAAACGTATTCAACTGGAAGTGATTTTTGTAAAATTAATCTCATAGTTATGTTAGGGACAACCAATTAAATAATATAGAGCAAACTTGTCATTACAGTCGGAGTTCCTTTTAAGCAAAACTACTGTTTATTTTACCATTTACCATATTAACAATGTCCAGACAGTAAAAATTTTTTTTTAAAAAAAGCTTCTTTTTTTTTTGTCATATCTATGAATTCACCAGAAGCTAATGGTAGTGTGTACGTATTTATGCTGGGAGTAGGATACAAATTCCCCCGAGTTTTGTAAACACGCGTCTTTACGTCAGGGAATGTGAAAGCAGATATTCAAGATAAACGGGTTTGATCTCCATGGCAACAAGGTGTGGTTACCACCGGCAGGCGGGAGCAACCTCAGGTCGAATTGTGGCTGGTGTCACTGATTGTCAAAATGTTGTATAGCGTTGTTTCTTCAGCATGGTGGCTAGAGTTCAACCTGGTTATGTACATTTTGTGTTATATAGGTTAGAGTTCGGATTTGTGTAAAGTGAAATGGCAACATTTTAGTTTCCCACTTGCAAATAAAAAAAACGCTTCAACAGCTCTGGTTGTACTATTCCAAACGGGTACTGTACCACCTGATGTACACACAGCTTTATCCGGTCTGTGCTTCAATGTTTCCAGGTGAACGACATCAGCCTGGCGTCCGTCCCTCACGCCCGGGCCGTGGCCGCGCTGCGCCAGCCTTCCCTCGTCAGGCTCACCGTCATGCAAGAGAAAGGTTTCAAACCCAGGGAGGCGCGCCCCGATCAACACCCCGTCCCGTCCGGCAGCGGCCACGGCAACGCGGCCTCCGCTCACAACCCCGGCACAGTACTGCAGGTGACGTTGACCAAGAGTCAGCGCTCGGAACCGCTGGGCATAAAGTTGATCCGCAAGTCGGACGAGAGCGGCGTCTTCATCCTGGATCTGCTGTCGGGAGGGTTGGCGGCCAAAGACGGCAAACTGAAGAACAGTGACAAAGTGTTGGCCATCAATGGACAGGACCTGAGGCACGGGACACCTGAGAGTGCCGCCCAGATCATACAGGTACAGTTTTTCTTGCTATATTGTAGTTAATTGTTCACGGCCTTGCTATATCACAGATTTTTAACGTAGAAGTCAACCATAAACATTTCTTGACAATAATATATTACGTGACCTCACTTGTCCAAACAACATGACATTCTGATTCAATTCAATTAAATTACATTTGTGGAATATGAGTTATGAAGCAAAATCTATCTGTTTTTGTCTATCCCAGGGGGCGGCCATTTTGCCACTTGCTGCCGACTGAAGATGACATCAATGTTGCTGAGGTCTCAGGCAACAACCAATCACATCTCACCTGTTTTCTGAAGCTGAGCTTTGATTGGTTGTTACCTGAGACTTGAGCAACATTCATGTCATCTTCTGAGATGGATAAAAAAAACAGCTGGATTTTGCTTCATAACTCATACTAGTGAGGTCACACATTTAACATATTACCCCGCCTCTTAAAGGCACATGCATGCATAGACAATACAGAGTACAATACGCACAGTGTCATTTCAAGATGACGTCAAAAGGTTCGCGTCTGTCATGAGTCTGCTGAGCAAACACTTGAAAGTTCTGCACGCTCGCTTGCCTTTTAAGATAAAGCATCTGCTTAATCTACCAGTGAGTGACAGCGTTTTGTTTTGCAGGCCAGCGAGGTGCGCGTCAACTTTGTAGTCTTGAGGCAGGGAGAGACTCAGGACGAAGGCCGAGCGGCCAGGAGGGTGCCTGAGCCGCAGTACTTCCGGCGGCGCTCCACCTACATGAAGGTACGACCAAACATGTTTTGGCACATCAACCTGAGTCATCTTTCGATGTGAACCCTTGCATTGCGCAATTTTACACGTGTGCGGTGTGTGGAAAGCGGTGAACAAACGTACTGATTTGTAACATCTTGGATTTGTAACATCATGAAGGAGTTTTAAAATGGCTGAACTCTGTTTTAAACACACACGAAGATTTGTGATTGATTTCAAGTGACACATCGCATATGGCTGTGTATATGTGGAAACAACCCGTATACACAGAAGAAAAATTCATAAATAATACAAAAATGAAAGGTTACTTATCTAGTTGATTTAAATGAGAAATTATTTTCCTTATTTATTGCTGGACTCCCCTTTTAAAGTGGATTTCAAGTCAAACATTTTCTTTATTTACTCTAAACATGGCATTACGTTACATTAAGCAGCCTGTTTCTATTCATCTCAGAGGGCGGCCATTTTGTCACTGAAAATGACATTGCAGTGCTAAAGGGCTCTGGTAACAACCAATCACAGCTCAGCTTCAGAAAACTGGTGAGCTGTGATTGGTTGTTGCCTGAGCCCTGAGCAACTGTGATGTCATCTTCAGTTGACGCAAGTGGCAAAATGGCCGCCCTCTGAAAAAAAAAAAAACTGGTGTATTGTTCTGCTTAATTTGTATTCCTCAGAGATAATATTTATAAGAATGCTGTGTTTTAACTAGTGGAGTGCATAGAACTGTAAAGGAAAAACATTTAATTGACTTCCATGTTAACTTATTTGCTCCCAAACACGTATGAATACGTTCTATTTTAAATGTTTTAAGTGTCCCAAAGATGTATTTTATACGTTTCTTTTTATGCTAGAGCATACAGAAGGCTTTGATGCAGCCTCTCAACTGCAAAGAACGGTAGTTATTACACAAACGGCCAGCAGGTGGTAGCAGAGCAAAAGAGATCAACCAGGGGCCATGTTGAAAAAAAGCTCATTACTCACATTTCTAAATAGATTTGTGAATAATGATGAAACATAGCTATATTCTAATTGCTGCAAAACCGAAACAGAAATATACTTTTTTTTCTAATCAAAGTAGAGACTCCAATCTTTCTTTTTAGTAGGTTCTATGTTTTTATAGCAATAGAACACAATATTCTGTGGCCCTTGAAAAATCTGTGAAAATCCAGTAAAACAGCCAGGAGTGAAAATGTATGGGAGTCAATGAGTTAATTTGGTATATTTACATCATAGATTTACATGAAATGTTTTTTTTTTAATGTTTATTTGTATTATTTGAGCCGACGTGGTTTGTCTTTGTTAGTGTGTTTGGATGACGTCAATCTGGCATCGACGGGGTGTATCACGTGTGTGTGTGTTTATGCGCTCCATTCACATTGGCAGATTTCCAATTTGTATTGGATTTTTATGAAAAGTGCAAGTCCAGCTGATTGCAGTGAGAGGGAACGCTTTCCTTTCCTGTTGGGGAAATGTTGGTGTATCTGTGCTTCAAATGTATGACAGCTCTTTGCTCCATAACGTGACATTTTTGCCCAACATCCCACTCCGAAATGACGTGCGTTGCAGCGTGTATGTCCAGCTTCCTGTGACACAAGCACTGCGGCTTCTGCGGCTTCTGCGGCTTCTGCGGCTTCTGCGGCTTCTGCGGCTTCTGCGGCTAGTGCTAGCATCCTCAAACAGGACATTGTTGGTGTTTACACGGTGTAATTGTGACGTGGGCCGTTTTGTCAGCGCCACTCAGTTGTTCCATACAGGGTGAGCAGGAAGAATAGCAGCCCCCCAGCTGGGGGTGCAAAGCTTTGAGAGCAGACACCTGCGTCGCAGCGCGGAGATGAAAGCGGCGGTGGAGGGCCTCCTCCTGTCCTGATCAAAAGGCCCGGGGTGCTGCTCAGTCTGCCACCGCGGGGCCGCCTGCCTTGTTGTTTTTTGGGCCCTTCTTTCTTTGGGTGGCAGAGGATCAAAGCGGGTAACAGTTAGCTTTCGCCTGCAGAGTGGAGCCTTTTCGTCTTGCTGGGGGGGAGGACCCCCCGCCGGGCGGAGGAAGAGGCCTGGCCACCTCCCCCGAGCTTCCCTTCCGACGGTTTACAGTCTGCAGAGCGCAGCCAGGAGGCTGCCGGCAGCCGTCACTTTCCACACATCTTCTCCATTACGAGACGCCGGTGTGGGAGCTCGCACGTCGCCTCCATCTCGCATCTTCCACATTTGTTACTTACTGCCCCAGGCTTTTCCATTAAGGCGATTGTTTGACGTGGTGATTGGCGGCACCACTTCATGAATGTTAGCTGAAATGACAGCAACAAGCCACACATCTTAATCAGTCCACTTATTTGAATGTTGACTCGAGTGCAAATGTAATAGTTTGTTTTGAGCGGGATACACACATGCCTCACTCCTGGCATTAAGTCACTCCTTAAACATGTCGACTTTCTTTCATACCGTCGGACGATTTCGTGGCTCTTCTGAGTTGTTTCTTTCGTAACCAATTTAGTCTAGTTTTGAAGGCAAAATTTGTAGGTAGCCTAAGACCTTGTGTTTTTGACTTTTCAAAGAATTCATGTCAGAGAATTATTGAAGACAATTGAGTGTTTTTAGAAAAGGGAAATGTTCAAACTCATATTAGCTCAGGGGCCACATGGAGGAAAATATTTTACCAAGTGGGCCGGACCGGTAAAATCATAGTATATAACTTCAAAACAATTGGCGTCACTGCATCACTTATACGCAGATGTGCAGGCCGGCCCCAAATGGCGGGGCTCAACTGTAAATATATTGTTCCAAAAAACAACACAAATGTGTGCACTGTGCCATGAGTTTTGCCATGTAAATGTATATTCACAACCTCGATGCACCTTGCATTTCCTGAACGCCGTGGCTCGATCATGCAGGACCCGCCTGGTGGCTTTTCCAGCCAGGAGAAGACGGTGAGCCTGAAGAAAGAGCCTCGCCTTTCTTTGGGAATCACCATTGCCGGCGGAAGAGACTGCCGCAGCCGCCTTCCCGTCTACATCACCAGCGTGCAGCCCGTCGGATGCCTGCATCGAGACGGCACCATCAAACGAGGTGCGTAGAACAATCTTTGCGTTCACTTGCAGCCATTTTCACAGATTTTTTTCCTGGATTTTGACTGATTTTGCAAGGTCCACAGAATATTGTGTTTTATTGCTACAAAAACATGGAACCTACCAAAAGAAACATTAAAGTTTCTTATTTCATCAGTAAAAAAAAAAAAGTACATTTATATCTGTTTCCGTTTTGCAGCAATTAGCATTAGAATATAGCTAAGTTTCATCGTTATTCGCAAATCAAAGAGCTTGTTGCAACATGGTTGATCTCTTATACTCTGCTGCCACCTGCTGGCCGTTTTTTCTAATAACTACCATTGCTTTAAGCGACTTCTTCAGGTCAGAGGCTGCATCAAAGCCTTCTGTATCCTCTAGCATAAAAAACATAAATGTATAAATAGGTTTTTGGGACCATGGCAATATTTAAAATATAATTTTTTAATGCATTTTGGGGAGCAAATGAGTTAAAGTCAACCCACGCTAATTCGCAATTCACTACTTGGAAATCCACCGATTGGTTCTTTTCTGTGGGAAACTACCCTCGGCTACCTCGGGCCTCAATTGCTTGTGAGCTTTCACTATTCACAGCAGGACAAATAACGGGTGTTCATTACAAATATCTTCCTCCGCTCACAAACGGTGTTCTGAATTCTCTGCGTCCTCAGGCGACGTTTTGCTGAGCATCAACGGCGTGGACCTGACGCAACTGACCTACAGCGAGGCCGTTTCCGCGCTGAAGGCGCAGGCCGCCCAGCCCCAGGTGGCGCTCCGGGTCATCCAAACCATTTCGGAAGACTCGCAGGAAGACGCTGACGCCGGCGGCGGCGACAGGTCGGACATCACGGAGGACAAGCGGGAAGACGCCTTCAACTGGACGCCGCTGTGGACACGATGGCTGGGCTTACCCAGGTACAGCTCGTCCTCCCAATCAGGCACATTTTGGAATGTCCTTTTTGCGTCTAACCTTGCCGTTGTCATGCCAGCCACATGCACTGGTGCCGGGACATCGTCCTGCAGAAGAGCAACAACGAGAGCTGGGGCTTCAGCATCGTCGGCGGCTACGAGGAGACTCACGGCCAGCAGCCCTTCTTCATCAAGACCATCGTGCCCGGCACGCCCGCTCACTTTGATGGCCGCCTCAAGTACGTTTAAAAAGCAGCCGCTCTTAACTCTTTGACTGCCAGACGTTTTCAGAAAAGGAATGCCGTGGGTGCCAACCGATTTAAGCATTTTTGACTGATCTTTCAAGGTCCACAGAAAAGTATGTGTTTGGACTATGGAAACACACATACTACAAATGAAAAGATTGGACTCTCATCTTTCATCAGAAAAAAAAAGTTTGTTTCTACCTTATTCCGTTTTTCAGTAATCAACAATAGAAAATGGTTAGTTTCACCTCTGTTTTGAAAAAAACCCGTCTTTTAACGTCTTTGGCACTCCATAGGATTTTACTAAACGTTATTTAACGTTTTTTGGCAGTCAAAGAGTTAACCGCTTTTTGTTTTTCTTGCACAAATAGTTGATATAGTTACACAGTATTGGTTGATTTGATCTAACTTGGCTCTGATTAGTATTATACAACTAAATCAAATTCACTTAGTTTACCAAAAATGCTGATAAATAAATGACATTTTACAATCATTTTGTTACTGTTGTTTTCTAAAAAATAATAATAATAATAACATCCGGGCTATTTACGTGACAGTATGCTGGCAGGCGGCGTTTTACGACATTATTCAGACACTTCAAGCATTCAAGAGTCCAAAGATTTGTTCTCCAGCTCTTTTCAGCGCTAAAAAATGTTAAATGTGTAAAAAAAAAAAATAATGTCCGGTGTCCGGCGGTTCTATGCCCGGTATGTAACCAAGGTGTGTCTTCCAGGTGCGGTGACGAGATCGTCGCGGTGAACGGCGCCACGACGGTGGGCATGAACAACTCGTCGCTCATCCCCATGCTCAAGCTGCAGAAGAATAAAGTCACGCTGACGGTGGTGTGCTGGCCCGGCAGTCTGGTCTAGCAGACGGACAACTTCAGAATTAGGAAGCGTCCTGCGCACTAGCAGCAGGTAACTTGCCCCCACCTACACGTGGGCTGGTTTGCTTTCTGAAAGGGCGTAAATACAGGGTGTCGCCCCCAAAAAATTAACTCACTCTTTGACTGGCCATTCCTTATAAACAGCGGACGCCCGCATATTCGCCATTTCCAAATTCACCCGTTGGTGAAATGAGGTTCAATCTGTAATGGTTATAGTGCATTTTCGGTTCTTACTGAAATTTGGAATTACAAGACGAATGTGCGTCTTCCAGCTCATCGACGGGTCCATTTTATAGCATGACACCTTAACTTTGAGAGATCCCCATTTAAAAAAAACACACACACAATTGGTGTAAGGTTGGAGGAACATGCATGGACTTCAATGTTACCTCGCCGCCATCACTTTTGTGCCATTTTCATACTACCAATGACAATATTTCTTTCTTCAAAAGTTGATTGTACATTTGCCATTATTTAGGCTTTTTTTTTTTTCAAATCTAAAATTTATGAAAATTATGAGTAACACGCAGCCAAAGAGTGAGTAAATATTTGGAGAGGCGGAGGGGGGGTGCCCCCCCCATTTGTAGACTTTGAGTTTGACCAGGGTGAAACCGTGACGACAATCGACATCAAGGTCCACCAACTGGAGGACTTTGAATTATTTGGAGCGCATTTCTTCTGTGTTCTTTTTTGGGATGGGAGGAGACACACACACACACACACACACACACACACACACGCGCACACACACACACACAACCTGTCGCGATGAAGGATTCACATTGGCTCCTCGTGACCAAATCCAAACGACTCCTGACTGTAAAGACCAAAGTGTCCTTTGTCCACTTTTACTGCACTTTTTCAAAGCCATCACAGTGAATGCATCTTTTAGGAGGGGTGGGGGATGATGCTCGAGCCACTGTGGGGGTCTTGACTTTAAAAAGTTCCTTACAACGCAGTCCTCCATTCAGCAAGACTCACCCCGTGTATGTTTCACTTTCTGTCATCATACTTGTCTTGTGACACTGTTGTGTCCATTCCCTTGTATTTATTCACATTTACGGGTGCATCTCAGTAGAAAATGTCATTTATTTCGTTTTGTTTTTTTTTTAAGTAAAATTGCTATTACTGTATATAGGTTCACTTTATACTGAGATTTTTTTTTTTTTAATGATTTTAAATTTGGGTGAATATAGCTCAAAATTCGCCGTAAATTTTTAATGTAGGAATTGGCCTGAAAATTCTCTTCCTGTGTGTTGAATGAATCTGTACAGTGTCACTTGCCGAATTCAGATACTAAAATGAATGGATTTTTCTACCATATTCTAAGTAATTGAGATGGTCACTCATATTGATACGTGCCCCCCTTGGATGTAAAGTTGCCCTCCAAAAATCCCCCCTAGCAACACACCACCCACTCCTCTTTTTCTTTTTCCATTTTGATGTTGTTGACGCAGAATTTTCAGGTCCGAGTGGCTGTGATGTGCACTGAGCCGCTCTTCACTGTCATCTCTTTAGATCAAATAAAAAGAGTGCTACAGTGACTAGTGGATATTTATTGACTACAGCAGAGGTGCCAAGGAAGGAAACAAAATCTTTCTGTTTTGTGTCAACTGGGAAGAAATGTAATGAAGTTCAAAATGAATCAAGAGGTTCAATTCTTGTTTTTTGGGGGGAGCGGCAACATCAATAGGTTGTCTTGTCAAGTGCAACTGTAACAAATATTTATAAAAGTTGAGAGAACACTTAATGGTAATATTTTTTTTTTTAGGAATTGAAGGATGCAGTTTAAACACTGGGAATTATGCTACGCGAAAGGCTATTAATGCAATTTGTTATTACTTTGAAGCCATCTCAATAATGTACTAGTGGGCGGACCTCAAGCTGGGTGTCAAGGATATCGACTAAATGTCAAGACAGCGTTAAATGGGGAAGTAGAGGTGCAACAATTGAGAGTAATCGACAACTATTTTGATAATAGATTCATCATTAACATATCTCATTTAACTTAAAATTGTCTCACACAAAAAAAAAATTTTTTCGGCCTCTCAACGATAAATATTCTGATTTGTGTTGTCCTCCATGAAAGCAGACAGATGATCTTTTAGCTTAAATAAAAACAACATTTTGTACTAATATTCTGATATGTTACCAACCAAACCAGGATTTCAATCATAATCCATGTTTGTGTATTTTCATAAATATCCTGTTTTTAGATCATGGGATGGAAATTGTTTTTTTAATGCTATTTATCAATTTTTTTTTTTTTTAATTAATAGACATTAATTACTATATGAATTATTTATTTTATATCTTTGATAGGGATGCTACTAGTGTGTGACAAATTCCTATTAGTTCAGCCTAGCAGTGTTACTAGTGCAGCACAGTAGTTTACTCGTACGATTCAACTGCATACTAGCGGGTAAGGTGAGAGAAACGAGTAGGCTCGAGTTGGGAAAACCAGTTTTGAGCATTTATTAGATATCCAGGTTAAGGTCCATGTACTAGTATGCTCTGTCGTCACTAGGGTGGGCATTAAGTGTACTAGTACATTGACTTTAAGTTGTATTTCAAGGATATGAACTGAATTGTCACCCTTCCTTTGTATTGGCTGTGCAACAGTCCAGCATAATTGTCCAACATATTGTACATCCTGACCCCTAGTGGTGGACTGAAGCGTCTACCGCTGTTGTCTGTTCAGTCCCAAATGAGCAGAAAGTGTCATCTCATAATGTACCTGTTCATTACCTGTAAATGTCGTTGTGGGTTTATACGACAGTAAATGTTTCACTTTCTTATCTTCTTGCTGTTGACGGGGGTCGCGCTGCAGGACAGACGACGTGAAAACTATCAAAGGACCATAAAAAGGCGACCAGTAATACTGATGCTGCTGCTGCAAGACTTTTACACTCGTGTCTAAGTAATTGCGGGCCGTCTTGTTAAAGTTAACGATTCCACCGCCGCCGCGCCTGCCTAACAAGATTTGGACGAGGTGCGTTTTGTGGAGCAGAGACAATTAACAGATGAAAAGTCCAAATGAGTTTTATTTGCTTATTTGTTGGGGGTGTGGTCATGTGGGGCAAACATTGAGAAGAAATGGTAACCGGACACAATTTCAGCCTGCGGTTCAACTATGGGAGAGGCACTAGTTTGTGTGAATGGATGCAGACATGGGAGAAAAGAACACAAAGGAATCGTTGCGATCAAACTTGCTCTCGTCGTCCTCAGAGGGTCGATACAACTGAAAACTTGGCTTGCAAAATTCTGGGATTTGTCAACATTGGAAACTTTCCACAGGAATTTATGGGAATAAACCAGATGTGTACTCAATTTAATTTTGCCTCTATATATTTTAGCACCTTAGCAGATTCCAATCAAGTGGTTACTCTTGACTTAAATGTAGCCCAACCTAGAAAACAGGTGAGCCATGACATTTACAATGCGAGCCCAAGGGCACTTTTATGAGAGGGCAGTATCATGTTAAAATGGCAGAAAGCAGATTTGAGTTCATTTTTAATTATGCCACCAACGCAGTATTAATTACAATGCCGTGTTTAGAATAGTGAGGCACAGACAACATATTATTGCAAAGTTTTTGTTTTTACTTCCACTTTAAGTTTGTGTAATGCCCTCGCCTGTGGGCAAGGAGAGATAACCGCTTAAGGGAAAATATGCTTGAATATGATACATTTCCTTTAAATGACCCCTAATTCATCCATGGAAAGTTTCTCATTTGGAGTATTTCCAAAATCCTTAGTTTAATTCTAAGGATGAAATTTGCATAAACTGATCAGAAATGCACCACTTCTTTGCCCTTACAAAAATAAGCATTTAGTGTAATAATGCTAGTAAAAAAAAAAAACATTCAAGTGAAGACGTTCCATTTCGGCACAGATTTTCTGCTCAAATGCAAACATCCGTTTCAGAAAAAAAGAAAAAGACATTTGACGATTTGCATTAGTGTGATGATCAACCCGGCCCCTGGGCCCGACTTTTGACACCCGTGAACTGAACAAAAACCAAATGATGACACATGAAGGGTTCCATTCTCCCTTATTGGCAAACATGACAGCTTCAATACTGTGACGCGCGCGTATTAGGGTCTCTTCAACTACATATGCTGTGTATGGCTTACAAGGTAAACAGTTCCGCACAAACTCGAAAAACTATAGTTCAGCAATTCATTGGCAACGACGACAACAAATAAACAGCTATGATGTAAACGATGGACATTTGACGTTAACGGTATTTACAGAGAGGGAAGGAAAAGACGAGGATGGAAAGAAAAGCCAGCGCAGCATTGAATAAACGTTCCATGTTATAATCTACATAAGAAACATTAGGCCCTAACGTCTTTTGCGGGGGGTATAAATGCATTTTCACCCGTTTTTAACCCCCGAGATGAAACGGGAGTGCAACAATTGGGGGGGGGGGGGCCTGTCTCATTGGCTGTGCAAAATGCGCTCAAAAGCAAAGTGACGATGTGGCAAGAGTTCCACGAACAGTTGCACTGGGGGTGTTACGAGATCATTTTTTGCTTTCCCAGATTATTTTTTTTCTTTCCCATTCTGACAAGGCACTGAAGAGGAAAAGGGGGTGCAGGCTGCATCTTCAGTCTGGTCTCAAAATTGGATACTTGGGTAAGAATTCTATAAGAATCACCTGCGCACACACAAACAACAAAATTGCGTTACTTTCATTTCGGAGCAGTTGATTGTCATTCGAGACGTTAAATTCATATTTCACAAAATGGGAGTTGCAAGGCATGGAAGTTTATATTCCAGTGCACCTCGTGTGTGCACTTAACTAATTTCACAGTATTTATATATATTAAAAAAAAAAAAAAAGTTAATGGATTAAATGTAGATAACTATGTTGGGAGCAAGGTTATTTAAATTAATGAAAACTAATGAAAAAACAAACTCAAAGAACAATTTTGTTAACGACATAAAATTAAAAAAGACGAAAATGCTTTAAAAAAAACTAACAAACTACATTTTATGTTTACAAAATTAACAAACTAATTACAATTATATCGAAAATGTCCTGTTTTAGTCTTTAGAAATTTATTTAATACATAAGAGCCTTTGGGGATGATTTTAAATGTTATTTTAAATACATCATATTTATACATTAACCAGAATAAAGACATTTGAAAGTGTGTCACATAGAAGTGATGTCATCTAGCAGCAGCCAATAGAAAAGCACCTTCAGATAAAATTTGTCTGCTTGACTTTTTGCTCATATGGCTCACACTCTAAAAACAATTGGGTCTAAAGTAACCCAACTATGGGTCAAAAATGGACCGATCCTCTACTTTGAGTCAAGAATTGGGTCTTTCAGCGCGAAAGAACTTATAAATAAATATTGGTCAGATCCTTTACTTGGGTCAAACATTTGTATAGAACAACCCAGAAAGTTGACCCCGGAAGTGGATTGGTCCATTTTTGAGTTGGGAGTAAAAGATGAATATGCCTCATGACTACTTACATATTCCATCATGTTGCTGCTCTCACATTTTCTTTTGCTCAGCTTCCAGTGCAGACCCAGCTGGACAGAAAAGAGCAGATCAATACATCCATCACACGCACACACACAGATAGCAGGGCTGTCTGGCGCGTGTGAGGTCAAACTGTGGCCAGACATACTGAAGGGCTTCTTTTATGTCCATGCGCGCACGCGCACACGCACACGCACCAACATTTCCCAGACAGACGGAGAGGGAGGAAGGTTATCTACCTTGTGGTACAATCTGTTGTTCTCCCATTCTAACAGCTTCTGAATGGACCTTCTTGTCTGCGGTAGGAGAGAATACCAATGAGCTCGGAAAGAGTAGTGCGATTTTTATATATATATATATAGATGGCGCCGGAGTATTGGCTTTGTGCTCTGACCCTCTTGTTGAGACATATGACGGGCCACAGGCTGCATCCGGCCGTGCAGCAGCAGCACAGACAGCCGCACAGAAGCCACTTGACGTTGACCGGCACGTTTTTCCTCAGGCAGGCGTTGACGCGACCCACGCTGCTGCGGAACTCCTCCGGCGCCACCTGCCAACACACCAACAGCGGGTTTTACTTCCAAATTTGACGCGTCGGCACTTTTCAGCATTCAGGGAAGAGGAATTGCAAGTTTTCTAACTCAATTAAATATTGATCGATTTGACGAATGTTTGAGTCAACTGAAATCTGAGGAAAAAGGCAATTTCTGTCCCAAAAAATGGATCTAGAAAAACCATCGACTTCTCCAAGATATAAATCCGCAACCCCAGATGTGATTGCAGACAAGGTCCATCTTTCGTCCATAGCACGTGAAAGCAGGATAAATCAGGCTGCATTTCTGACAGTCGAGCTCAGTGCTGCCCGGCATGTTGTGGCACAACGTGGTACTACACTGAAGGCATGCAACTCTAAATTACCATTGTAATGTTAAAAAAAAAAAAAACACTTTGCATAAAATCTACAATATGGCGGGTGTGTGTGAAAGATGAACCCCACGATAACGGCGGTTGACTTTATCAAGACACTCTGAGTGCTATTTTTCACTATCTCAACAGCAACGGCAAGTCAGACATTTTCTGCGTCGATGCGGTCTCGTAATGTTGTCCCTGGCCTTGCGAGCGCGTGTCCAAAGCCTCAAAGGACGAGATAAGCGGCAGAAGTGCGGCCTGTGGCTGCGGCAGGCGAACGGGCAGGCGGGAGTGCTAACCAGCGCCGAGCTGAATGGATCCTCATTCCTGGCCCCGAGTCTGCACGCCATAAAAGGGGGTCGTAATCTTTTATGACAGGATGCAAAGGTCTCTTTGCAAACAAGCAAAGAGCTGGGAATAAAGCCCAGCAGGGCCTGATGCGCACCCTTCAATCATCATAATTGTGAGCTCGTCCATCACATGTCGGCCGGCTTCACAATGGCGGAGGTGCGCTTTATTGCCCCGCACTTCCCTCAGCCCCGCGCGCGGCCCTGCAGCCTTTTTGTGCTCTTGCGTCTGACCCAGGAAGCGCTCCCTTTTCTTCTGGCCCTCGCATTATTTCGTCACCTGGAGTCGGACCCCGCGGACGGACCCGGGGCCCCCCCTGGCGGCGGCTTACTCATTGACGGGGCCAGCGAGCACGCCACCAATCAGCTGGCGGGGACATTTGAATGGGGAAGACAAAAGAAGCGCTGAGTCTTTTAATTGTTCAACTGGAAGTGAGTGGAAAGTGCAAGAAAACTCCAAACGTGCAAATGTACCTTTCCCGTGAGAATGGACGGGAACTCGCTATCGAATCTGTTGCTCAGCCCGAAACTGCAAACACAGAGAGATAACGTACATTAGGAATATAGAAATAAGTGTTCATTTCGCACTGCATCAAAAAAAGTACAACATTAAATACTGTATGTACAAATCCACTGGCCACAATTGGCAATACAATCCAGTTCATGGGGGCGGAAATCCATTCAATAAATATGCCTTTAAATACAAGTTCCATCTAAGAATAACTATGAAAATATTCATTAAACAAATCAAAAGATCAATAATGTTCTCTACAATGAGTTGTTAAATAAAATGTCTATTATATAAATATAAACTGAAATCCATTAAATGCATACAACATTCTACAAAATAAGACATGAAATTTAAAAAATAATATTAAAGTACATTATTTAATACTAATATCTTACACAATATCATTAAATAATAAAAAATGCAATAAATAACTCAGAATATTTTATATTAAGTATTATTAAATGAATAAAAATGGCATATAAATGCAAATAGACATATGTATATTTGTACATTATACAAATATAAATAAAAAATATGAATACAATTAAAGAACGTTCTATAAAATAAGACATAAAAATGGTATATTCCAAAGTATATTATTACTAGTGTTTTACAAAATAAGTCATTGAATACATAAACACCACCAAAGGGATAAGCTAAATAATATCTTATAAAATAATAAATATTTCCAATTCTATTAGCATGCAAGAAATATTTCTCAGTAATAACATTTTTTAATCCTCTAATTTAAAAATGTAATCACATTTTTAAAATTACTATGCAAAAAATAATTCCATTCAAGACTTTCTTTGAAATCTAAAATAGAATTCCAAAATGTAAAAATCCTATACAACAAAGAAAAAAAATGCCCTTACAATTTAAAAAATAAGTCCATTGAAGAAAACTCCTATAAAATAAATAAAAACGCTATTGAATCAGTAAAAGGAAACTTGTTTTGACACCTTTGTTATGGTCGGCTTCTACAGCGATGGCACTTGACGTAGCAACCGATGACGTCATATCAAAAGACGGGGCGACGTTTTATCAATGTAAACACAAGAGTGACGCTCGTACGCGACTTTATAACGACGTCAAATTGACGTCCAAGCGAAACGAGTTTACGTGACGTGTCGGTGAGCTCGGCTGCTAACGTCACCCGCTGACGACAACGTCCTCGGCCGGCTAGACCGCACCGTACAACAGCGTCAAAAGTTATCGGTTGCCATAGTGACGCCAGGTGCTGGAGACGCTCGCTTCGTGTCCTAACAACACCCCGAGGGGCATTTTTGCTTCTCCGAGTGGGCTAGTTAGCTACCTAGCGGCTACACAAACTACCAGACGCAAAAGTGACAGCAACAAAACACGACACCTTGACGAGACATAGACAAAGAAAAAGACACGGAAAAGGGAAAAAACGCACACTGTGATGTGTCCGGCGCCGCGCATCACAACGGGATCCGGGCAGTATCTGGATAAGCGCTCCTCGATGACGACACGCTCGTCTTCGTCGTCGTCTTCTAACTCGTAAATGGTATCAAAGTCCGCCATGTTGGGGCAGCGAGACGTGACGTCAATCACGGAGACGCGCGCGCACGCTTGCACGTACGAGCGCGAGAGCGAGTACGCAGGGGGAGAAGGTCAGGCAGAAGAGATGAGTGAACATTTACCATTTAAATCATGACATTTGAGTTTTTTGTTGTTGTTGTATAAACCAGGTGGATCTAGTGAATTTTTTTTGTATCACTTGACACAAAATATCGATTTTCTTTGTTTCAAATTGATATTTGAAAAAAAATATTCATAGGAAATTGAGGCACTATGAAGAATAAAAACATTTCCTGTTTTTCATGAATGTACAGTAGAAGAGCTTTCTAAGGCTACATCTTTGTTTTCCTCAAACTGCTGGTCATGTTTGAATGAAAAGACAGAGGTGCTCTCATAAATAATCCCAAGTACTTTGACCCTCTTGACCCAAGCACTCCATTTAGAATGATGAATATTTCTTGAACACATTTATTATGTGGGGCTTGCAAGGTGCACGATGCAATTGACTTAACTGGGCCTAATTTGTTAGCTGCACACATATTTCACATCACTCATGTCACAGAAAATAACCCCCAAAACGTCAACTTAACTGATTTAATGATTAAACTGTCTACTAAATGCAGGCCTCTGCTGCATTTAAAAAGACACCAAATGTATATGTATTTTAAAAAAAAATATATATATATATATATATATATATAAACACAAGCAGGGGAACCTTTGTTGGTGTGTGATTTCCCGCTACACCACGCCGACGCACACGTCAGAGCTCAGCTAACCATGCGGCTACCAAAACAGGAAATCAGATAAAAGCGTGTTGCTGGGACTGATGGGAGTCAAATTTCATTTTCAGCTACCCGATGGAAGCTTTGGTAAAAGTGTGGATTTTTGTTATTTGTGCAAAAAGGAGTTTGCCTGCCACCGAAGAGCTGCATGTGACGAAAACCAAAACAAGGAGGAGGCCTGCACATTGCGTATGCGATGCTGTACAATCACAACCAGGAGTCATATTTCATAGGTAAGCTTATTTTTTTTCCATCTCTTTTTTTCAGTCATTCTGTTTTAATAGCACACACTATAATATTAGCAAAAAATGATTTTTTTTTTTTTTTCAAAATGAGCAAGTTTTGATTTATTTTAAACATCAAAGCACTGCTTTTGATGGGAACCCGTTGCATAGCTGGGCTGCCACAACTCAAGTATCTTTATTGTATTACATTTTACTTTTAAAATAATTACCTCAAAATATGTATGTATTTAGAAGATCTCTTGTTTATTATGTGTTTATATTTAACTAATGCTTATAAAAAAAAATACACAGTCAATTACAAAATTCTGTAGCAATTTACCACATTTTATATATGATGATTCTTTTTAAATGGATCAACTCCACAAATTCTGTGAAAAAAAGTATTTTATATACATTGTTAACATTGACATAAAAACACCATTCTATACTATTGTCATCCACATTTTTTTTTTTACACTTCAAAATTTAACATGATTATTCCCTGAGTTGCTTTTTTTTTTTATTCACAAAGACATCACATCCAGAAAACATTTATATCTCGTTAAAATTCACAATGTCAAACTTTGGAAGTTGGAACCCCCAAACCCCTTTCCCCGTTCCTCCTCCACCTCCTAAGTTAATGATGGAACTATTGTTAAAAAAAAAAAAAAAAAAAGCCAAGTATTTTGTGTGAAAAGTCCTGCTGCAGCGTGTCGGAGTGCTCCGTTTGGTTGCGCGTGTTTGGTGTCGCATCACTGGCTCACAGTCACTTGCTGGATATTCCTGATGGACGGCAACGTGCTCATGGCCTGTGCTGGAGGGGGCTGAGGGTGAGGGTGAGGGTGGGGGTGGGTGTGCGGGTGTGGGTGAGGATGGGGATGAGGGTGAGGGTGAGGGTGAGGGTGGGAATGAGGGTGAGGGTGAGGGTGAGTGTGGGGGGTAGGGTACAGGGCGCCGTGGATGTCCGTGGGACTGAGCGAGCCCGGAACGGGCAAGGGGCTGACGGAACCCGGGTCGCTGTGCACGGAGCCCCCGCTGCCGTCCGACTGGCCCATCTTCTTCTTAATCAGCTTGCGCTCCTTGGCGCGCCGGTTCTGGAACCAGATCTTTACCTGCGGCCAACAGACACACACAGATATCATTTTTGTTTTGCCTAATTTGGTTGTTTGAGTTTCTCTACTTTTTTGGAAAAAAATATGTATATCGTATTTTCCTTTTTCACTTAATCTTATATTTTCTGCATTTTTTTTATTATTATTTAATTATTTTTAGTTTTACCTTATTTTTTTTATCATTTTATTTGACACTTATATTTATTAAAATTAAAAAAAATTAAATCTTATTTTAATTTATTGTATTTTATAATCTAAGTGTATTTTTTATTTTATATGTTTTAATTGTAATGTTCTTTATATTGTATGTTCTGTCTTGTTATAGTTTATTATTTACATTTTTTAATATAATTTTATTTTATTTTGTTTTTAATGTATATTTCATTTTTCAAGAAGAAACTACAAATATAGTACAATCTAAATAAATGAATAAAAGGTCTTATTGCTAACTTGCTTGTATGTAAATTGTGTTAAAAAAAATAAAATAATATCGTATTTTCCTTTTTCACTTAATCTTATATTTTCTGCATTTTTTTGATTATTTAATTATTATTTTTAGTTTTACCTTATTTTTTTATCATTTTATTTGACACTTATATTTATTAAAATAAAAAAAATTTAATCTTGTTTTAATTTATTGTATTTTATATTCTAAGTGTATTTTTTATTTTATATGTTTTAATTGTACTGTTCTTTATATTGTATGTTCTGTCTTGTTATAGTTTATTATTTAAATTTTTTAATATAATTTTATTTTATTTTGTTTTTAATGTATATTTCATTTTTCAAGAAGAAACTACAAATATAGTACAATCTAAATAAATGAATAAAAGGTCTTATTGCTAACGTGCTTGTATGTAAATTGTGTTAAAAAAATAAAATAATAAAAAAAATTATTCACTGTAATGCATGTGCGTCATCTATAATGTACATAATGGCATGTATCTTATGTCCAAATTTTAACCTTAAATATATATATTGAAAAAAATGGTATACATTGAAATAAACCTGGATGTTATATATTTTGTTATTCACAATAATCCTAAAAAAAATTTTTTATCAAGGCAATAAAACCCTTATTATTATAATATAACCAGAACAGCAATCTCAATTTCTTGGCCTGCGGTTCGACTACTTATTGGAGCTGGAATCCAATCATAACCCAACAAATATGTGGCGTGTTCCACCTGTCTCTCGGACAGGCCGAGGTTGACGGCCAGCTCGGCTTTCCTCCTGATGGTGATGTATCGGTTGAAGTGGAATTCCTTCTCCAGCTCCAGCCGCTGGTGGTCCGTGTACACCACGCGGTACTTCTCCTTCGTCCTTGTCTTCCCTTCGCCGGACACATGGAAAACAAAAACATGCACTTGCGCTTATCACGTAGCTGCCATTCACAAACACTACATTATTATATATTTTATAATGATGTCAATTTCACTTCACAACAACTTTCAGGTGTCATATATTAAGTATGTATAAGTGGTGGAACAGTTGTCGAAAAGCTAGCTATGTGCGTCCTAGCCTTCCAGCGAAACGGCAGCCAATCAGATCGCAGCGAGGCCACCTACTGCAGTGGATGTGCAATTACGCTTTATACTCATACGACAAGGAAAAACATGTTGGCTGAGGTTAGCATCGCACCGCGCACCCCCTATTTGCGATGCACTGCGCTAGCGTCAACGTTGTGAACCACCGCTAACCAACCTTTTTATCTCCATCGGTACATAAAACGGACGATTCGGAATTCAAGCTCACTGGAAGTTGCTATCTGCTTGCGACTGAGGTGTTTTGATTATCAGGAAAATTTGACTCAATTAAGGATATGCTATGCTAGCATGCAGCTTGCCAGCATGGCCAGACTGAGCTTCATTGACTAAAGAATGACATTTGATTTGATTTTGGATGACGTTGCTGTGTCATGCATTTGCTTGCTAACAGCCAATCAGAGCCGACGCTAATTTGCATACTCCATTCATTCAAATCATAACTACTGGGCACAATGACAGCACATTTTTGGAATTCTTCCCAATTGCAAAGCTGGCTTTTGACTTGGGTTTTGTTCCGCGCTTGAAAGCGAGCGCGTAGTCCGGTCGGACTGGAAAGCGGCTGCCGGCCTTGGGCATGCCAGGACCGGCCCTATCAGCTGCCAGCATCAAATCCGCATCTTTGCTCTTTGCTCTTCACATATGCAAACGCGCTGCGCTTTGATGTGGACCTGCAAGTCACTTGCCGGGATTTTTAAACTTTGCGGCACACGCACATGCAAGCGAGCCAGCAGATAAAAAACAGTCTGTAGTGGGGTTTCCATCCACCCATTTTTAGTGGAATTTTCAAGAAATGCAAAAATAAAACTAGTCATTCGAGAAAAGGGCCCAAAATTCGCCAAAAAAACAACAACTTTTTACGCTTGGAGGGGGCGGATTTTGCAGATTAACGCTGACAAGACCGGATACACGTCGCACCTTTTGACCGGATATTACGTCACACGTACGTTTGTAGTCCTAAAGCAATGGTGGAGATAAAATAAGGTATGTTTGGGGGGGCGAAACAGAAATCTTTTTGGAATGAAGTAAAGAAGTGAATATTAATAGAATTTTCGATGGAAAACAGCAAAGAAACGCTTCGGTTGATCAAGAATTACAAAAGAAAACTCATACGACGTCATCGCACAGTGCAGTCGCTTCCTGGTCTTCTTCTTCTTTTAAAATACTGGCGGACCACATCTCTATGGTGTATAGCGCCACCCACAGCGGCGGAGTCCCCCTCTCAATATTTGCAAAAGTACAACAGATGGAAACGTGCAGAAGTCGCATGTCCGCTTTGCGCATTTTCACTAAATTTTCCAAACAATTGCATGGAAACCTGACTTGTGGTGGTAAAAAATAAATTGAATAATAATAATAATCGTATTTAGCATTTCTTTGGTGCAAACTTTTTGAAAATTTCCTACACAACCGCACCAACAAGTTATTTGGGTTTTCCTGACTCAAGTCTGCAATGAGACGACGGGCGAGTCCGTGGCACGAGGGGGAGGGTGGAGCAGTCAAAATGATGATTATTTTTAAGAACCCAGATCAACACCAAAACAATACAATAATAAACACAATAAATGTGACATCATGTGCAAAAAAATGGCAATTTGTGGCCCCAGAATATTAAATTGCGCACAGAAAATTTGAGTGGGACCAAATAGACTCCGTTATAGAGTAGGCTAATATTTACACTTGGAAGAGAAAAAAATAACCAATTGAAAATAAAAGTCACTGCTCAATTGTGTTGGCTTCTTCAACAGCCATCAGCACACACATTTTTCTTTACAGTCATGATTTATTAAAATGAATTGCCTTTAATGTTATGCCCACCATTCATTGAACTGACCTGTGCCAAACTCAACACCGGGGGGCCACATCTGACCCGCCACCTCACTTTATGTGGCCCACAAAAGCAAATCATGTGCATCAGCTAGTATAATTCTTGCTCAAATTTGTGCCAAAATTAACACTGACATATTGTTGGCATTTTTGTTGTTGTTGTTTGTACAGTAAGTTGAACTACAGTTGAATTAAATGATCCTTGATTCCAATTGACCGAACTCACCACTAGTTGTCCATGGACTTGTGGTGTATTTGAAATAAGATGAGGCGGTGAAACCTATTGATGCTTTCCCAGTATTTTTTACAATGTAGAGCGCCAGAAAAATGCGCTGCACAGGTGCAAGAAGCAGCGCTCGGTCCCGGAGGGAGGAAACGCGACCGCATCTGCATTTCAAAGTGAGGCGAGGTGTCGACAAGCAGCCACACTGTATGATTGACGCGCACACGCGCGCGTACAGCAAACGCCAAAGCAAATCACGTGACTTCCCACGCATGGACGCCGTCGCTGCCACGAACACCGCGAGCGCGCGGCTCCGCGCCTTCTTTCCTCTTTCCCCTTCTTTCCGTCTTTCCTTCGTCGAGGTAAAAGACAGGTCGCTCGCGGGCCTCGGATTCATTCGTTTAGCTTTGCAGAAGAGTGAGATCAGGCCAGGCAAACTTTTGGCTGCCACATTGGATTCTTACAACGAAAAGACGACACAAGTTATGCGATGACGAGGTTAAAAACAAAGCAAGTAGGCTACATGCAATTATAAAAAATAAAATATATATAATGAGCGTGGGGAATAGGTCATTTTAATAACATTATGACCATTAAAATTTTTAATGGTCATTTTATTTATTTATTTCATTACAACCAATTCAAACCAGTTTTTTTTAATATTCACAATAAATAGTGAAAACGAACGTAAACTATGTAAAAGAGTTCGTTTTGATAATAAAAAATAATTATATTTAAAAAAATAGTGACTCAAACTAAATATTAAAAAAAAATACATTTAATCATATGTTATTCAAACCAATTATTTAATCCAATAAAATGGATGTCAAATTATTTATAATACTGGTAAGCTGTCTTTATTTTTTTATTTACAATAAATGAATTAAAACAAGTTTTAAAAAAAACATATTAATTATCTAAAAATCGTTTATTTCAATAATACAATAATTATTGGTTTTATATTTAAAATGTAATTTCATTTCATTCTAACCAACTACTCTTCCAATAAAATAAATAGAGAAATGTTAAATGCATATTTTAAATACATAATTATAATAGTTTGTAGTTATAGTCTTTTTTTGATACCAAATCCACAAGTAACATGTCAAATTGTGTCATTAATTACTTTTTTTAAATTTAGTTTTACCGATACTCATTTAATACATTCTTGCAAGTCATTTAAAATGGTAGAAAATTCAGGCAAAAATAATAAATAATAGAAAAAGACACACAAAATCAACCATTGAATATGAGATAACGCGTTGATTTAGTCATTTTAAAAAAGCAAAGAAATTTAGATTACTGTCATTATTAGATTAGTACTTAAGATACATTTTCATTGATCATTTTTGACGAAGAAACAAAATTTTGCATGATTTGGTTGCCCAACTGATAAGAGCTCCTGCAGTAAACAATTTCATGAGTCATCATTTTTTTGCAAATAGCTTTTTGATCGATGTTTGTTGTTAGCAATGCTAATTAATCATGCGTTTATGTGTACGGTTAATGTTCACGAGTTGATTTATTTGAGCACGTTTTTATCTTTGGAGCAATTTGGGCCTTGAGCTCAAAGGGAGCCCAATATGGAATTTGGGCTTATTAACATTGAAAAATAACTTTTAGGAACCCACCACTATATGACTCGTTGCCCTTTTAAGAATTTACAAAGACACTATTCAATAACATAAAACTATTGACAAAGGGTTGACAAAGATGCCCTTTTATTGAGGCAAACTACCAGCCAGGAACCAAAAAATTGTTTTTTAACCCACGACTGGCTGGAAAGTCACTCTTTAAGTAGACAAAATCATTGTGAAGAATCAAATACAACACAATATGGTTTGTTGTCTTTTCAAGTAAGTAAAAATGTGTTTTTGAAAGGGCGATGTATTCTTTTTCCTTGTCCTTTTAAGGGTAACAAAAAAAAAAATAAATAAATAAAAAATAATAAATAAATATATATTTATATATATAATATGTGGTGTAAAAATACACTCTGCCATAGGAGGAAAATAACCTTTGGAAACCAAATATGGTTGCTGAGTCTCTTTCAGAGAATTAAATGTATTTTTATCAAGAGAAAATTCATGGAGAAAAAGCAAACATGAATGCACTATTTCATATGGGAAAGAACTTTCAATAACCAAATGTGGTTCCTTGTCCTATTATGGACGTACACTTTTTAATAAGGCCATTTTTCATGCAGCAGCAAACTTCCTTGGCCTTTAAGGATGGAAAATGCACAACCAACCAAAAATTGCTTCTTCTCGTTTTAAAGTTCAGTTCTCAAAATACATTGTATATTTTTAAGGAGAAAATAACTTTTAGGAACCAAATATGGTTCTTGACTTCATTAAAAGACACCCTTTTAGAAGGGTCAGATCATTCTCATGTCCTTTTATGGGTGTGAAATCAGTCTTTAATAAGAGTGCATTTTTAATAAATTATTTAGTTATACCAAATCTGCGTCTTTAGTCTTCTAATGGTGTAATAGCCAAAATGCGCTTTCATCATATTAAGAATATCAAATACATGTTAAATGAGGGGAAGGAGACTTTTGGGAACCAAAAATGGATCTTTGTGCCATAAGATTGCAAAATAGTCTTCAACAAGGGAACGTTAATAAAATAAACAGCATGCACTTTTGTAGTGTAAAACGCTCTTTTAATAGGCCTCAATGACTTTTAATAACCAAATATGGTTCCTTGGTCTAAAGTGGCAAGGTACACTCTTTTATTATTATTTAAGGGGAAAAAAATCACTTTGAAGAGCACATTAGAAAATAAATTTGTTATAAAAAGGGAAAATCACTTTTGGGAACCAAATATAAGACTTGGCCATGTTAAGAATGTACAATGCACTCTTTAAAAGATATAGAATTTTTTTTTAGTAACCAACTGTGGTTATTAAGGCAAGGTTACACCCTGTTATTAAATCATTTTGAAAAGTTAAATAACTTTTTGGGAACCAATATGGTTCTTTGAGCTATTATGGTGTCACTTATAGGCAACACAATTGTATAATAATAATAATAATAATAAATGAATCAATCGGTGTGGAACCCAATATGGCAACCTGCGTCGGAAATAACTTTTAGAAACCATACGGTTCTTTGCCGTATTATAAGTATCGGAAAGACACTTGGAAAATGTAATTTCCCTCCACGCCATCCTGTCATATTAATTTGATCCCTGCGGGCCTTTTTGTGGCGGTTACTTTTTCCAATCCCTGCAGTCCTTTACTGGTGGAATGATTTGTTTTGTGAGGTTCTCACCTGTGGAGGAGGACTGCGCGGTTTTGCTCATCCACTGGTACGAGTTGCGCCTTTCTCGGTCGGGCGACAAGTGCGCGCTCCCGCCGCCGCCGCCGCCGCCGCCGCCGCCACCGCCACCCGCACCCGCGCCCGCGCCCGCGCCGCCGCCGCTCCCGTCGTCCGTGGTGGGCGGCGGCGGCTGCAAGAGGGCGGAGGCGGGCGGCGGGTGCATGTGGCCGTACTCGGGCGAGCAGTAGGACACCTGCGCCGGCGACGCGTTGTTGACGGGGGTGGCCTGCAGCGGGGTGGGGGGCACCATGCCGTAGGCCCCCCAGTCCTCCCGGGGGGCTCCGTACGCCGACGGCCCCCAGCCGCCCGCCGCCTGGCCGTGGCCGTGCGCGTCCACGTTGGGGACGTGATGGTATCCGCTGAAGTCGGGGTACTGCGGCGACGACACGAAGTTCTGGGGGGGCAGGCTGATGCTGGAGCGCCGCACGGGGCCCTGGTGGTACATGCCGCTCTCCTTATCCAGAAGGTAGCCCACATACATGGCTTTGGCTCGCGCTGCTGCAGGACGAAGCTTGGACAGGGAAAGAGTCTACGGGCGCATGCTTGGAATGGGCTGGAAAAAAAGAAGAAGAAGGGAATCCTCGTGAAAGTAGTGGTCCGAAATGGGGGGGGCCCCCCTCTTTTTTGTTGTTAATTGTAGTCCGTGCAGTTTGCCGGCGTTCTCATGCACATGATGTGCTTGCGGCTGCTTGACAAGATGCCACTAAAAGTCTGCATGCAAGCCAGCCGCCTTGACGTCAACTCCTTTGCGCATTTGCATCCAAATGAAAGTGACCCCCCCCCCCCCCCACACACACACCCATCTTGCACCCTCCCCAAACACACACACACGCACACACATGCGAGGGGGAACGTCATCAGGTGACAGTGGGCCTCCTCCCAAAATTCATTCATTAAGATGAAAGGCGCCAACGCGCAGGCCGCACAAATTGTGCACACAGAAATGAATAAATAAATAAATACAAGTTCGTAATCACCCAAATCATATACAATGAAAACAAACCGTTTTTTATTATTATTATTTTTTGAAAGGCATTTTTATTTTCAGTGACTCGGTCTGATTTATTTAATATCTTTTGAAAAAATAAGGATAGGCCTACCCCAACATTTATATATTTTTTTAAAACTTTATTATTATTATTTTTTGTCAAATAAAGAACATATAGGGAATGCAGGCTAAAAGGTTTTTTCCTTTCAAATAAATAAGGACGTTTCTTAAGTGACCCCAAAACTTTGAATATTATTTATTAGACACTCAAAAAACAGTCGGGTCAAAGGTAGTCCAATTATTGATCAAAAATGGACCGATCCACTTTATGGGTCAATTTGACCCAACTTTTTGGGTTGTTTTATACAAAATGACCCCATTTTTTGACTCGAGTGAAGGATCTGACCAATATTTATGAGTTGTTTTACCCTAAAAGACCCTTTTTTTTTTTTACTTTTGCTCAAATAGGCTCAAGTGGAGGATCGGTTCATTTTTGACACATAGTTTTTGATCCAACTGTTTTTAGAGTGTACATTGGTACATAAGCTTAATTTTCACTTTTATTTAGTTGTTTATCGACATGGATATACTTCGTATTAGTGAAAATAAAGAAAATAATACATTTATAGCTGTGGGTGTACCTTCTCCCCCCCCCCCCCCCCAAAAAAAAAGTTCAAAATATACATATAGGCTAACATATGTGCTTTCTTCTATTAACTTTAAAATGGCGTGTTTGTGTATTTTATTGTGAAGCACTTTGTGCGTTCTCACTGTGAAAAGTGTTACGAAAAGTGTTACGGAAAGACTCAGTCAGGGTCGTGAGCCGAAAGTTTTCATCTGATAAGAAGATTGTCCTCTTTAACGAACTGGATGTGCACGTTTGCAAGTTCCACGCTTCCAATATTTGCTCGCATATTCACATGCAAACGAGGTGCAAAGCATGGGAGAGACCCCCCCCCCTAACCCCCCCCCCCCCAGCACACCTCCTTTTTTGCCCACCCCCTCCCTTGAACCGTGCGCTGCGCTACGTTCACACCTCAAGGTCGCACTTCACAGCTAATTCCGGTTACAAGGATGAAGACACCCCCCGCCCCCCTCCACCAACTCATGTAGCCCCCCCCCCCCCCCCCCCCATGAGAGCGACAGGATCGTCATGGCAAATCCTCGCCCAAAATCCAGCATGCAAAACGAGCCACGTGGACGACTTTCAAATGGTTCGAAAATCATTTGGTTTGTTGCAAGGGCTCATTCATTTGTCAGGTGACTAATTGGCTCATAAATGTTTGACCATGTCGCTTTATTGCCTACAAAATATTTACAAGTGTCCACTGACAGACAGCACTTTTCCTCTTTTACGCTTGTCTTTTTTTATTTTAATAGAAGGAAATTTATTGAGTGTCAGGCGTTTAATAGAAAGATATTTATTAAGTGTGAGGCTCGTTTGTGTTGTTTCTCCACATTGTGCCACATTGGAGTGGAGAATAAAAATCCCTGTAAAGCTGTCACTTGTGTCGACAGGCAATCCTGGACACGACACCGAAAGACAACAACGACAAAAGACGACGATTAAAAGTGTTATCACTTGACATTTTTGTTTTTAGTTTGTCCTTGCAGTTTAAGCTGTTGTCGACGCGCTGCTGCCCTCTGGTGGCTTTTCGAGGCATTGGATTTCACTTCAACTGCAATGTCAGTAGTGAACACAAGGGGGCAGCGTACCTCCATGCACAACGTCCAGGGAAAGTAAATTGTTTATCGCCTAAAAACACGCACGCAAGCTAAAGAATTGGCGGTTTGTTTGTTTTGTTTTTTAACCAATCGTAACTAATCAGATTTCAGATTCAGAACTTTAAAAAAAAAAAAACTATCTGTCAAAAGTATACAAAGAAGAAAAAAATATATATAACAAAAAAAAACAGGGGTCTTAAAAAAAAGAAACACTTGAAACATAAACAAATTTCAGGATTTGACAACTTTCCTATTTCCAGCAGCAGATGCAGAAAGTATTTATCCAAATGGCTTTTAAATCGACAACTTTTTTTAATGCTTCATTCGCTATAAAGTACATGAACAATAAAGATTACAGTATAACAATGTACATGAACAATATAAAATAATGCAATGCAAAACATATGGGTGCACAGCATACCTACAGAAGGCATGACAAATTCAATATTGACAACTCTCCGCCCTCGCGAAGGGTTAGTGATGTCACCATTTTTCTGTTCTCTGATTGGTTAATCAGAGCTAGTCAGGTAAGACCCACAATGGCGTGCGATTGACTGAGCTGAGAGAAGTAGGACATGATGAAAAAAAAATCTTTCTTTTCAAGAAAAACTGGACGTAATGAGACTTTGCTGGATGGTTCGGTTCAACCTGGAAAATACAATTTGAGTGGCCTGTGTGAGTGAGCGCTACAGTTAGCTTACAACGAAGACAGGCAGGACCAAAGAAGGAAAGGCCCGGTGAGTAACATGAATCCGATTTCAAGTTTGGATGTTTAGTTTTTGTCATGTATATTTTAGCCTAGACGTTTGGAGTCGTATGGCGGTGACGTATTGGAAGATCAACTTGAGTTTGAGTGAGGTTTGTTGATTTAAGAGTGGCATGCAAAGTGCTTCTGTCTCTTTTTTTAATGCCATGAATACTTTGTTATGCTATGTTAGCATTAAGCTAGCAGAGTATGTGCTTCGGTTGAACAGTTTTGAATTTCTTAATTGGCTTGCTTTATTTGCTTTTGTTCTATGGATCAAATTCACAGTCAACTTCAACTCGATGCAACAAATTAAACAGCTTGAAGCAGGCATGCCTTGCATCGTGCTCGTTGAACTGTCAAATTCTGCTTCCTGCATGTACGCTTTAAGCAGAAGTTGTTTGAAGGACTTTCACTTGACTCCTTGTACAGCATTTTGTACACAGCAACGGTTGTCTTAAGATGCTGTATAAATAAAGTTGAGTTGAGGAGGAATCGAATGACCTTAACACCAATGCTAGTTTCAATTAGCCCCGTCTATGGTGTTTGGCATTAAGTTAGCTTTAGGCTGGTAGAGATTTATTGTAAAGCTTAGTTGAACATTTTGCTGTGTGAAATATGCAATGTTTAATTGTTTAGTTGATGCCTCAGTTTTGTGCCTCTTATTGAGCAAGCGTCATCTTTTTTTTTTTTTTCATAAACTCAACACTTAATCAACTTTTTTTTTTGGGGGGGGGCTGATAAATTGTACAAACCGGTGTCTACAAATGCTGTCTACATGTCCTGGTTATTATTTTTACATTGTAGTACATGTTTGTTTAAAAGCTTGATTTGGGGGCAAAAACTGTGTGTTTGGTGCCCCTTTGATTTCAAATCTTAGTTCGGGGTGGAGCAAGAGTCTGACTTCCTGTTGAGTTCTCCTTTTAAAGGGGAAATACATGTTTTTGTAAGTCTAAATGTGTTTACTAAAAGTGTGTGAGAGCAGTAAAATGTGTCAAGGTTCTGAGGCCTTTTCACCTGTTGCCGGTTCGCATGGGGAAGATCCCCCTTTGTGATAAACGATGTTATTGAATGTCCCTTAAGAGAGGAATGCGTCTACTGGCGGAGGTGAATGTGTTTCAAATGAGAAAGACAAATTCCAAGCCGGTGCCGTGTCCTCCCACATGTCGATTTAGACGGCGTTGCATAACTTGTGCAAGCGGCCGCAGCGCCTCTCTGCGGGGAGGCGTGCGCAACGGGAACATCTGCTTCTATTTTTAGACCTAACGGCAACACAACACACATTGCGCTGTTGGCGTGCCGGGCGGGATCACATTTTTGACAAATTCTGTCCAAGCGCGCCCAAAAATAGATCAGAGGAACGTGCGTGCCGAGTCAGGCTGAGCATTGATTCCATCCAGCAGGCAGGCGCTCTTGAGCAATTGACACATTCTGGAGGCGGTCGGGGAACATTTTGGGAACTTTCGTTGACATCAGGGCGGCCCATTAGGCCAGCTCCAAATGTCCAAAAATGTCAAAAAATGCATGTCATTCATAATCGGGTTTGTCATGTTCTCTTTGCTTATGGTGTCATCAGCAAAAAGGCGCAAAATTGACAAACCCTTCAATGTGTCCAACTTCCCATAGCTGCCACAAGATGGCAGCAAAGTATTGCTAATGTACAGGGAGCAGCAAACCTCTGCCACAAATGGTGAAAATCAAAAAATTAATGTGTCAATGTAATTTTTTTTTTTTAACATAACAGCTTGAAGCAAGCGTGCTTTGCATCTATTTAAGAGAAGTGTTAGAGCAAGACATTGAGTGACAACCTGTGTGATGGAATACTTAATGTATCGTTATCAACTCATTCACTGCCATTGACGGCTATAGACGTCAAAAATTCATTTGAACAATTTCTATTAGTTTAACATTTTTCCCACTTTTGTTAACAAGAGTATGAAAACTTAGAATTTTTTCTGTATTAGAACAGATCTAAAACTTGTGATTAATCGTGAGTTAACAATTGAAGTCATGCGATTAGTTACAATTAAAAATGGTAATCGCCTGACGCCCCTAATTATTTTTCTTAAAAAAGGAAGATTATTGAAAATTGGAAACAATTATTATAATTATTTTTATTTTAATGTAAAAAAGAAAATATTATAAAAAAAATTAAGGGTGTCAGGTGATTAAAATGTTAAATCGTAATTAATCGCATGACTTCACTAGTTAACTCACAATTAATGACAAATTTTATATCTATTCTAAATGTACAAAAAAAATTCTAGGTTTTCATACTCTTGTTAAAAAAAGTGGGGGAAAAAAGTTAAATTAATAGAAATAGTTAAAATGAATTTATGACGTTTATAGCCGTCAATGGCAGTGAATGAGTTAAGATGGATGTCAAAGAAATGCTCAAATGGCTTTCCATGACAAAGCCATTGAGCATTTATTCAATATCCTTGATCAAGAGGCCACTAGTGCATGAGTAGTGTTACTAGTGCGTGTTACTAGTGCAGCACAGTAGTTAGCCATTTCAACTGTGCGCTACGAGGCCAAAAGTGACACTAGTGTTGAGAAAAAGTAAGACACCTTCTACTAGTGCGCTGAATGGTCTTACTAGCAAGGACAAAGCGTGTACTAGTAGACGCACTCTGAATACGGAATGAAGTCAGTTGCAGACTGGGAGTGTCGGAGGGGAACCCGAGTCTCCTTGAGGGTCCGACCGGATCCGTCGTGTTTGCGTGGCGGTTAAGCAGCAAAATACGCCAAACGCGCACAAACAAGGGAAGGATGTCGGTGGGGGAAGGAGGGGGGGGGGGGCAGGGGGGGGGGGGTCGTGACTGTCTTGTTTTCTTTTTTCATTTGGCAACAAACAACAGGCTGGTGTTGGCAACAGTTCTTTTCCATGATGAGGGGCATCCGTTTACCTTTCCCGTCTTCAGCGTGCATTGATTTCCCAGTGACAAAAATCCACTGCAGGATATCCGAAAAGCACAATCATCATCATCATCATCATCATCATCATCATCATCGCCAAGCCCAATTTAGTGCGGCGACGCACGTTACAAACTAGCCCGAAATATGTGAAAATACCAAACATTGTGTCCATATACATTTCACAGCATTCTCAACACAGTTACATTTTTTAATAAACACTTCAATTGAAGTCAAGCAATCAATCAATTTTTGTGTTGCAGCCGAAACAAATTTGACTCGTTTCTGGCCCCTTTCGTTGATTTTACTTTACTTTGAATCGTCTCTTTTTCTTTTACAAATGATTGCTTGAGAGTTACTGATAACTGAAGTCCCTCGAGAAAGCTTTGCAATTGCCTTGAGATGCCACAAGATGGTGCCAAAGTGTTGTCGGCGCCAAAACAGTGCATAGTTGAGCATTTCAGTGAATGGCAAAAACAAAAATCTTCAAAGAGGCAATTGCAAATATGATGAATAAGGTCTGTGATTGTTTCAAAAAAATATTTTTTTTAACTCGATGAATGAAAAAAATCCACAAAAAGGTGAAACAATTGTGAATGCCGAACTACGAATATGGAGGGGTTTTACTCTACTAGTGAAGTTTGTAGCCTACTAGTACAGAAGTGCTATTATCTGAAGCTTTACACGAAGGAAACGGAATCAAATCTGAACCAGTTTTCCATGCGGGCGCGCCCAAAGGAAGCCTCGCGTGTGGCGTCCTTCAGTCGGGAGCGTTGTGATTTAAAATGAAGAGTTCCTTCCTTTGTCCCCGACATGCTGCCGACACCTCGGCCCGCCGGCCGGGAAGCGCCGTCACGGCGTCCGAGGAGCGCCGCGTTCCCGTCCGGCGGCGGGAACGAGTCCCAAAGACAAATGTGAGTCAACAGGAAGGTCAAGGTTGAAAACCAAATGAGATGGAAGCCCAGCAGGAAATCTTGCAACCTCCCACCTCGTACATTCACAATGTCCTCAGGAATAGAAGTTGGGTTGGGTCGTATGGCCTCAAATTCAATTCAAATCGTTTCCCTTTCCACAAAAATACAATTGCAAGAGTAGCAAATCTTTAAATATTTGAGGGCAAGCAATGATGCGGCTGCATTTCGAGTCATTTCACAGGAATGCTCTTTTTGTGGATCTTTCTCTAATAACAAAATGGCTTCACTTGTGGGGATTTATTTCAAATGGTAGACTTGGAATGTTAAGCAGGGAAGCGCAAACGTGACCACGTGGCCAGTCTGGAGGGAATCGCACCGTTTGCTAGCCCACAATCATTACACAAACACATTTCGCTTGATGAACACTAAGAGAAGTCAGGATGAGAATTTTGGATTTGATTGCAGCTTTGGCCACAATGCAACGCAAAATTGTACTCATTTGCTCCCCAAAACGTATATAAAAACGTTCTATTTTAAATATTGCCATGGTCCTAAAAAACATATTTATACGTTTTTTTTTTTTTAAAGTTTCTTTTTTTTTATGCTAGCGCATACAGAAGGCTTTGATGCAGCCTCTGACCTGAAGAAGTTGCTTAACGCAATTGTAGTTATCACAAAAAAATGGCCAGCGGGTGGCAGCAGAGTATAAAAGATCAACCAGGGCCATGTTGTAAAAAGCTCTTTTTGCCAGTGTATTTCAACAGATTTGTGAATAATGATGAAACTTAGCTATATTCTAATGCTAATTGCTGCAAAACAGAAACAAATCGAAATATATATATATATATATATATATATATATATATATATATATATATATATATATATATATATATATTTATATATATATATATATATATAATTTTATTTTTTTCTGATGAAAGAAGAGACTCTAATCTTTCTTTTGTTTTTATAGCAATAGAACACAGTATTCTGTGGTCCTTGCAAAATCAGCCCCCAATCCAGTAAAACAGCCGGGAGCAAAGGGGGTTGCTGCAGTGAAAATGGCTGCGAGTCATTGAGTTAAGGAGCACCATTTTAAAGTAAAAAGAAAACATTTTGTGTCATTACAAGTGGAAGTTTGTAATCCATCCAGAACTTATTGGAGCTGTCAACAACACAATTCGGGAACGAGGATTTTGCCGTTATAGTGCCCATCAGAATATATATATATATATATATATATATATATATATATATATATATATATATATATATATATATATATATATATATGAATGAAAATAAGACAAGAAAGCATTTCAAGTATAAATATATAGATCTTTATTTACTCTATATGCTCAGCAACAGTGTTGTGGAAAATTAGTAAAAAAAAAAAAACGTGTTATACTACATGAGTGAAGGTGAATGACAAATAAGCTGCTGCAAGTATTACAAAAAAAGAAAAGAAAAAGATATTCCAGATAAGCTGCATCGACACAAACATTTTGGTCAACTGGAATTTTACAACACACGTTTGAATGAATACGGCTAATAAAGGAGTTAAATTTTTTCATTGTACGACTTGTGAGCCACAATAGTGTGGAATAAAAATATGATCATTAGAATATGAAAACAAATACATTTGATATAAAGTATCAGTGCATCGTCATTTCCTCTGCGCATAACAACAACAACAACAACAACATCATCATCACTTTTGGATGCATTTCCTGTTTCCTGTTTCCTGTTCTGGTCACGAAACACAAGCAATCTGATGAGTTAACATTTGGTCCACGCTACGTTCACGTAACCCTTACATACTCTTCATCTTCATGAGAGATGATGATGATGATGATGATGATGAACATTCAAGGAAAAGCGCTCGTAACATTCTCAGCTTTCTTTGCTTTCATGGGCGTGACTGTTTTGTAATTGGGACTTGGCCCAGTGTTGCACTGATGAGCCCAGAGAAGAACTTTTGACTTCCCCTTATCGGTCAAAATTGGAAATAAACGTGGTTTTGGACCAGCATTGACGTGAACGTTCGTCCGCTTGACTTTTAATCATTCACTTCATCTTGGATTTAGCCCACTGTAGTTCTATGATGATCATTCTTATGCTGCTTTACCCGTTCACTGTTTCCAGATGCCACCTATGACCTTCAAAAGATAACATGAATGATTCCGTGGTGGTAATATTGACAGTTCTCAATACGGTTTAAAACTGCCCTGTGAACGCTGTTGTATAAAAAAATACCTGACTTGGACTTGTTTCGAAATTTTACGGGACTTCAGGAAAAGTCATGCAATTTCCTGGTAAAAGAATATTTTGACTTATTTTTTTCTTAATTACTCTCAAAGGTCAAAATTGACCCCGAAGAGTATGTAAGGATGACCATTAATTCCCCCCCTTAAAAATTCTGTCAAAAAGCAAGGGCATTGTCCAAAATGCAAGCCAATGAAAGGCCGTTGCCATGACGCCTGCCCCGCAAGCGATGGTTAGCAGAAAGAGAAAGACAAACGTCTGCATGCTGCATGTCAGCTTTGCTTAAACATCGCTCCACGCACGCAACTTGCTACTTGACAGTGTTTACTAATGAAATAAATACATATTATGTGTTTGGGGGATAAACAATGTGAACAAAAGAAGCTTCCTATGACATCCTAATTGCGTTTCCATCTAAATTTGTCAACGAGGAAATATACGTACAATTGAGCGGGGTTTCTTCAATAGACTATTAAAGCAAAATTGAAGTTCATGTGTGGCTTTATGAGACAACCTGAGCAATTTGGGTACATTTGAGCAAATATGTGTGAGGAAACAGGGGGGACATTTCACAAACTTTAAAGTCAGAAGGTAAGCAGAGCTGCAATACAACAACTTTAGAAAAGTTACTTTTTGCTGTTTGCATACAAGTTGTTGTGTCTGGTGAGGGGTGGGGGAGGGGGCAATGGCGAAATTCTGAGCACAGAGGGGTGACATTTCACTACATTAAAACCAAAAGGTAAGCAGAGCTGCAGTAACAGTGTTGTAAAATGGACTTTTTAATGACCTGTCTGGAACAGTTGGGTCACAAACACCGTTCATTTGCATTCTTAGTGCAAATAAGTGCCATTTCACGACATTAGAGTGAAAAGGTAAGCAGAGCTGCAATCATTTTTTTTCCAAAATGGACTGCATATTTGCAGTTTGGCTATTTTTGAGGCGTCTTGGTGCCAGTTGGCAAACTAAATCATGGGGTCCTTGGGAATTTTCTCACCGGCGACTTATTTAGACACCCGTGAACAACAATTGAAAAATGTTTCCTTTTTTGTCATGAGCTGACCCGGACGCTCGTCTTGTCCTCTTGCTGGCCCCCCGTGGAGCCGTTTCACAGTAGAAAATCCTGATATGGAGCTGACTGAAATACCTGAGCCGCTTTTGGTTTGCAACAAAGTCGGTCCGACGCGTCGCCGGGACGACGCAATTGGACCGGTTGCCCATCGCTGGTTTCACAGTTGTTCTTCCTGCTGGAGGGCCGAAGTCTCGGAACACGCTCCGAGACTTCGAGACGCCGTCTTACACGGGCGGCGTGGAGTAGCGCACCACATAGTTGTAGTCGGGCGGCGGGCTGTGACACTCCAAGTCGGCGTCCAACGCCGAGTCGTCCAGACCGAGGTCCAGAGGGGGGACGCTTGGCGGGTACTTGTCCTTGTCGGGCTCGCTCAGGACCGACTCTTTGCTTTTGCTCATCGCCTTCATGCTGCAAAACACAAGTTGACGTGTTGTTGAAAAATGCGCTTTGTTGCTAAACTTCATGTCGTATTGTTTACAAAAGTGCTTTTCAAATGGTGGCTCGGGACCGAAACGTGCGTCACAGACACATTTTGGCTAAGTTGCGGACAGCCAGTACAAAATGTTGTTGTTTTTGCCACAATGTGTTCCGACATGTGACTGAGTCGCAAGGTTGTTATATTTAACGAAAACTAATAAAAAAAATGAATACATTGAAAAAGCATTTTTGTTAAGAAAACAAAACAAAAGGTCCGCGTACTAGAACTCTTTTCCGCTACTAGTGCCATTTTGCATGTGTGTGTACGTACGCCAGAGCCATAATGCTGAGCGGTCGTCCGGCCAGCGTCTCCAGCTTCTTCAGCGTGTTCATGTTGTCGGACGAGAGGCCCATCCCGCTATCGCACTGCACGGCCGGCACAATACAATTATTTACATTTCACGCTTGAAAAATGTTTATTATTAGTATTTCTTGGATTCATTCTTAATATCATCAAATTGCCTATTTAGCCATCTATCCCTCCATCCATCCAACCAACCATCCATCCACCAATCCCTCCCTCTCTCCATTCAACCACCAATTCATCCATCCATTCAACCACCCCTCCCTCCATCCATCCATACATCCACCCTCTTATCCCTCCCTCACTCCCTAGATCCATTTGTTTGCTCACCCATCCCTCCCTCCATCCAACCATCCATCCATCCCTCCACCCATCCATACATCCAACCACCCATCCGTCCATCTGTCCATCCAATCACCCATTCATCCATCCATCTATCCCTTCCACCATCCAACCACCCATACATCCATCCCTCCATCCAACCACCCATCCATTCACCAATTCATCCATCCATTCAACCACCCCTCCCTCCATCCATCCATCCATCATCCAATCAGCCTTCCCTCCATCCATCCATTCATCCATCCATCCACCCTCTTATCCCTCCCTCCATTCATCCATCCATCCCTCCATCCATCCATTTATCCATTCATCCATCCATCCACCCTCTTATCCCTCCCTCCATTCATCCATCCATCCCTCCACCCACCCGTCCATCCACCCACCCATTCATCCATCCATCTATCCCTTCCACCATCCATCCAACCAACCACCCATCCGTCCGTCTGTCTCTCCCTCCATCCACCCACCCGTCCATCCAACCACCCATTCATCCATCCATCTATCCCTTCCACCATCCATCCAACCAACCACCCATCCGTCCGTCTGTCTCTCCCTCCATCCCTCCACCCATCCCTCCATCCCTCCCTCCATCCATCCATCCATCCTACCTTTTGGTTGTGATTGTCGTCGCCGTCCACGGTGACCTGGTCGAAGGTTTTGACGCTCGCCGGTCTGATCTTGATGTTCCTAACACACAGAAAGATTTTCCATCTCAGGCCGTCTCAGCGTTTGCGTTTGCTGAAGCCAAGCGGCAATAAAACTGCTGGAACTTAATGACTTAGAGCAACAACGCGTTGAACGGACGCCCGTCCCGGCCGCCGCGCGGCTAAAAGACGCCAGGAGTAATTCAGCTTTGGGCTTCAGCTGTCATCGCCGCTTTGCATCACGTCGTCAGGAAAACATACTTTGAACATAGGTGACGCCCCGAGAGATTGAAGAAATATGACACGAAAGCCACATAAATCGACAAAGTGGTCTCGTAGTAGCAGAAAGTCTTTCCTCGTGCAAATGTTGGCTCGGCGCAATCTTCTGCTGCGGTTGAATAGCACGCCGCAAACTGGCTAGCACGCCGTGGAACACGTATGGAAAGATCGGCTTGCATAGTGTACGGTCCAATTGATGCTTTTAAATTGGCTTTCATTCAACTTTTATTTTTGTCATTTTCTTGAACATGAACTATCATGAAAGAAATATGTTGCAATTGTATGATTTCGATGTTATCATGTTGGATTATCTCACGATCAAAATCGTGAGAATTGCAGGAAAACAGGTTGTCGGCCTGCAAACTTCATGGCAGTTACTCGAAAAAGTAATCCTACTCAATTGATCGAATGTATTGATTTTTTTGGTTACATACTTTGATTTGAGTTAAAAAGGACAAACTGGTCAATTAATGTTATCCTCTTCTACATTTGTTCTAATTTTATTGCATTAACTGTATTTTTATTTCATTTCATTTCACTTAAGTTGATTTACTCAAAATATTGTGGTAAATGTAATTGATTTATTTCAAAATTTACTTTAATTTCAATTAGTCAAACTGATTTATGTAATTTATTTACTTACACTTGAATTACCTTTTAATTTGATTTACTAAAAAAATAGTCAAGAAGTCAAACTGGTTAAATTAATTTATTGAAATATCTTTTCATGAAATTTATTTCATTACATTAGGTTTAATTTAATATTACTTACTAAAAACAATGTCAATGTATTTAATGTAATAAAATATAGTAAATGTACTTCAATTTCATTCACCTCAAGTACTGCAGTCAAATGATTTAATTTCTTTACTAAAATTCGTTTGAATTGTATTTTATTTAATTTGCCATTTAAACTCAATTTTAATCTCCTATTGCTTATCCAGCTCATGGTCCAATTTATGTTTTTAAATTTGCTTTAATTGAACTTTTATGTTATTTTTTTTTTCATTTTCTTGAAAGTAAACTATCCTAAAATAAATGTGTTGGAATAATAATTGTAATTGTGCGCGGCTCATATTGCTAGTGATTGTGATGCCCCGCCCCTCCTTACCAGGTGCCACCTGAGTCGCGCTGCGAAACGGGTCGGGTGGGCGTTTCTTCCGCCATCTCGCTGGCGTCCAGATCTCCAACCTTGGCCAGCAGGGCGGTGTTGATGGGGATGTAGTGTTTCCCCCCCTAAATGAACCACACACACAAACAAACACAAAGCGTCTGAGTACAAGATGAGAGCTTTAATATGCGAGAGGTCCTGACTTTAGCTTTTGTGTTTGGATTACTGAGAAACCTCGTTTGTAAACGTTGCATTTTTCAACAGCAAAATGTTCAACCAAACCATAAAGTCTGCTAGCTTAATGCTAACATATAACATATGTGAGCTTGGACTTGATTTGGGGAAAAGCACAGTAAAAAAAACATTCTCCTAAAAGAATTGCGGGGTTTGCTCCTTCCACAATATTTTTTTGTTTTTGCCAAACAAATGTGTGCTATTGCCAAATATCTCAAGCGGCGCTGATGGAATTCTTCGCATTTCCTGTGAAGCGCTAATCAAAGGCTGATGGTGTCGGCGTCATCTGCGCCAAATGTTTGTGCGCGATGAGTGCCGCTTCCTCTTGCCGGCTACTGTGAGTCGCTTGCCTTGACCGCCCGCCCGCCCGTCCGCCTGCTTCTTGTTAGGCCACGCCCACTTCCTGCTACTTTGCGGCTTTTGCAACTCGCTTTTGTGACGCTAAAATGGCCGACCGTGTCCTGTTGCTTCACCCTCGGCTTGGATTTGGGATTTGTTTGCAATGCGAATGAGTTAAAAAATTATATGTGTGTTTTTTTTTTTAAATAAATACAAAAATAAAGTTAACATTGAACAACGGAAATACTAAGAATATTAGGAAATACATACATTACAATAACATTTATTAAAAAGTTAAACAAATATTAGCTTACAAATGAATAAATAATATACAAATATATGAAATTTCCATTAATATATTTTTTTCAAACCTAGTAAAATTTTAACATGATATTAAATTACTAATTCAATCACAAATTGCATTAAACAATACATTCAAACTTCAAATTAAAGAATACCGATTTTTTTTTTAAATGAATGAAGATGAAACTTTTATAGCAGATTAAAATGAAAATGAAAAAGATACAAAATTAAAATAAAATCTAATTAGTTTATATAAAGCTTCAACATTACATGATCAATTAAATTAAAACTATACAAATAAGGGAAGCATTAAATCAAACAAATTTATAAAATTACCAATTTAATTTTAAAATAAAATGCAAAATTAAATACAAATTAAATAAAAAACAACATATTTTTAATTAACAAAATTAATTTAAAAAATGACATTAGCAATTAAAAAGATTATAAATTCAACTTAAATGGAATATAGTTGGCGACACAGGAAGTTAAAAGATAGACATTGTGTCCCTAACACGAGCTACTACAAACAAACAAAATATTTTCATTATTGTCATTCAAATGTGCTGTTATGTTTAGCGGATGATATTATTCTGAGCGGGAAGAATGTCAAAAATTGTGTTGTTGTTGTTGTTTTGTTGTTGTCGTACCTGCTGCACGCTGGCCTGAAGGAGGTCTCCCAACTGTTCAACCAGTTCGGTGAAGGTGGGCCGCTCTTGTGCTTCGCCCTGCCAGCACGCCAACATGGTCTGATAGCTACAACGCACGCACACACGCACACACACGCGCACTCTGTCAGAACATACATTAGGCTTGAGGTCATCTAACACGGGACCTCACAGTGCCAAAATATTTAGAATGTTCAAGTGCACAAATGGCGGGTTGTGTTGAGTCAGAGAGACGCAACATCTGGTGCTCTGCAGTGCTGGGAAGTAACCAAGTACAAATACTTGATTACTACGAGATCTGTACCTAACTTGAGCACACGCTTAAGGCCACACCCCTTAAAGGCACATTGGCAGTTTGAGGTGGCTGGCTGCAGATTAATGGCATTATTATATAATTCAATATTCATTAATACTCAAGTACTAAAATAAGTTAAATAAAATAAAAATAAAATCTGTACTTTTTTTTCTTCTTCTGTACTTCTACTTAAGTCCAGAGTGTGAGTACTTTTCCCCTTCTGTATGTCCTGTCATCTTGAACCTGAATCCCCTCTTGTTTGTTTTTTGAAGCGGCGGCGCCGTATGGGACGGTCTCGGGTCTCTGGTGCGAGAAAGAAGCGCATGGCTTGTGACGGCTCGGCGACGAGCTGTCAGCGTCGGGGGGCCATGTGGGAAGACTCACAAAGTTCTTGTGTGAGCTTTGTTCCTCTCATACAGGAATTCGGAGGAAAAAGAAGCCCCGCCTTCCCCCCCAGCGGCCCCCGGATCGCAATCGTGGTTAACTCAAAAATAAAAATAGACTCTGGTCTAAAATTATTCAAGAAATATCTTGCTTGGCATCTGCTTCTTCTTTGACGTTCCTCCATTTTGCTGCTTGATCTTTTTTTTTTTTTAATTGCATTTTATCCAAGATTTCAAGTCAATTAAGATTTCAAGTGCAATTGACTTTCGCTCTCTTTAACTCATTCACTCGCATCCATTTTCATTGAAGTAACCCCCTTTGCTCCCGGCTATTTTACTGGATTTGGACAGATTTTGCAAGGTCTACAGAATATTGTGTTCTATTGCTTTAAAAACATGGAACCTACCAAAAGAAATATGAGAGTCACATTAGAATATAGCTAATCATTATTCACAAATCTGTTTTAAATTGTGGGGAAATCATCTTGTTTACAACATGGCCCTGGTTGATCTCTTATACTCTCCTGCCACCTGCCGACCTTTTTTTTTTTTTTTTTTCAAATAACTACCATTGCTTCAACGGTTCTCTTCAGTTCAGAGGCTGCATCAAAGCCTTCTGTATGCCCCAGCATAAAAACAACAACAAAAATCTTCTCAAGTCCCGTCAGAGTCTTTGTATCGAATCACTTTGCACTTCTGTCATTCCCGTCATGTTTCATGATGACTCGATGTGAATACGAGAAGCAGATGTTGCAATATCGAAGCCTCGTCCCGCTCGTTATCGCCACCTGTGTTGCACTCAGGGGGATTTTCGCCGTTCTGGTCTTAACAGGTGGGAGCCCTCGCCGCAGTGACGGGATGTCACAAGTCTAATGCAGACCATACAAAGGGGGAAGTTGTCACCCTTTGACCCAGCGCACAATTTCAAACACATTTCCTGCCCGGGACGTAATGATGAACAAAAGCTGTCTGCAGCGTGTGTGTGTGTGGGCGTGTGCGTGTGTGTGTGCCGGCATCCTATTTATTGTTTTCCCACTGGAAATAGCCGTCGCATTCCAAAGTGACGCGTCGGGTTCGAGCTGTCGCGGTGCGTTCGCTGTCACTTTCACAAGATAATCGCTGAGGATAATCAAGACATCTGATAATCGTGCTGAAATTGGGCCCGATTGTCAGGATGTGTGGAGGTCGTTTAGTTCGGCAAGTTGCAGGGATCACAAACCGCTTGACTAAGACGCCGCTTAAAACTCTTTGACTGCCAGACGTTTTCAGAAACGGGTTGTCCCCAGTGCCAGCCGATTTTAAACATTTTGACTGATCTTTCAAGGTCCACAGAAAATTATGTGTTTGGACTATGGAAACACACATACTACCAAATGAAAGATTGGACTCTCATATTTCATCAGAAAAAAAAAGTTTGTTTCTACCTTATTCCGTTTTTCAGTAATCAACAATAGAAAATGGTTAGTTTCACCTCTGTTTTGAAACAAACGTCTTTTAACGTCTTTGGCACTCCTCCATAGGATTTTACTAAACGTTATTTAACGTTTTTGGCAGTCAAAGAGTTAAGTGCAAACTGTCAAAATCTCCTTTTAGGAAACGGCAACCTGATACGCTTTTTCTTTCAAAGTTGCAGATCAGCGAGTCACATTCAGTTTTCAAAAATAATCGGAAGTTCTGCACAATCCACATTTGCCGTTGATCTTGCCGCAGCATTGGAAGCCGTTTAAGTGTTTATTTGTTACCCGTAAGGTCCGTGTACTCGTATGCTCTTTGTTTGCACTAGTAGAAATCAGTAGGAAAAACGAATGCCATGTGAATAAATGCTCTCAAAGGCTTATGGAAACTATACTGATCTACTAGTTAATCTAGTACTAGTGGCATGCAAATGTCAACTAATGCACAGTGCTGCACTAGTAACATGTAGTTGTTTAACTAGTATGCCAAAGGTGATCTGCTAGTCTGCGGAAATGAAGGCAGTAGTGGGGACAAATGTCAGGTGGGACACAGCTGACCTACTAGTGCAACCTGTTGCCATTCCACTGGTGCGCTGAAGTGTCCTACTAACTAGTGAGTGAGGACAAAGAAGATAATAGCACGTGGGCTTTAAACTGAAGTCGTTGAACCATTAGGGCTCACTCGCAAAGGGACTGAATATTACAAGTATTTTTCCCACTACTAGTGCCCCTTTTTGGCCTACTAGTGTGCAATTAGAATTGACCTACTAGTTAACAATAGTTAAAACTAGTTTGTCACACGCTAGTATTTTTTATTTATTGTTGTTATTATTGTTTGTTTAATAATGATCATTATTTATTTTTTATAGTATTAATATTTTTGTTTATTTTTTTATTAATTGCATATTTTCTTTTTTAAACTTCATGTAAAGCACTTTTATGCAGCGATGATGGTTGTTGAAAGTGCTTTATAAATAAACTAGTAGCACAAAAACGGTCACTACTGTATTACATTTGATGAGGTCACGAGTAGTACGAGTGGAATGCAGATTGAAGGTGCATAGTTCTGCCTCACTAGTAGCATTTGCTTGTCTTACTAGTATACTAATGTTGGGATACTAGTGAGGACAATGGGTGTAGTAGTATATGGATTTCAAAATGGATGTCAAGGCTGTGGAGTAAATGCGGAAAGGATTTGTTTCTTTGCCTGCTTTATTTGAAGCGCTGGCGTCGTCCATCAATCGTTCTTGTTTTGCAAACAGATTTCCTCAACTTGTGTTTAACGACAATCTGGAATCAAACCATCCACACGTTTACGGCGAACAAAATGAATTCATCGGCGTTGCGGCCCAGACTCTGATTGACGACGATGGCGAAAATCCAAAGCGGGATGTGCGGACGCAGACGGGCCGGCCGGTGCCGAGCGTGTGAGAAAGATGAAACCCGCCGATATCGCGACGAAGGCACTCGCAGTCGTCGGTCGGGGTTAATTCGTTTGGAGCCGTTCGCTGACCGCTTGAGCCGCAACCTCTCGTACCGGGGATTCACGCGCTCAAAATGAATCATCTGGAATGCGCTCTGATTGACAAATGAAGGCTTTGGAGCCGCTTATTACAACGTGAAGACAAAGAGAAACTTATTGATTGTGAGGAATAAATTGCAGATTGGTGAAAATCTGCCATCGGGACACACGCTAAATGTAAACCCTCTCCACCTTGTTACATTCCAGAACGTCTTCGCAATAAGTAAAGTTACAAAAATTCCTTATTTAAATATTCCCTGGTCATGATTTTATAGCATTTATGTGACTTAATGTTATGGTCATTAAACACACTTTTAAAATAATACAAACACAATTAAAAACAAAAAAAAAGCAGGATTGAAAAAGAGTGACATTCAATAACCTCCACCAAAAACTAGGCTGAGCTTGAAATACAGTATTTCCTGTTTTTACTCTTCTTCTTTCAAATTTAGTGTCCAACAAAACAGGTTGTCACCATCTAGTGGTCACCAGCATAATTTCACCTCCAAATAAACAAGAGTCAGAAGAAAATAGTTGTAAAGTGTTTTCTGGGTTAAGATGTTCAAATCCGTGTGTGTGTGTGTGTGTGTGTGTGTGTGTGTGTGTGTGCGTGTGTGCGTGTGTGTGTGTGTGTGTGTGTGTGTGTGTGTGTGTGTGTGTGCGTGTTTGCCTTTGTGTATTATGAGGACATTTCACCTGAATACATGCCGTGCTGCGAGGACATTTTGAATTATGAGGACACAGCCCATGTCCTCATAATTATTTCAATGCAGAAGTGCTTCTAGGGCTGTAGAAGGCTTAAATCCAAAGTTTTAGCCAATGTCCTTGTAAAGCATAATTACGCGAATTTGTGTATTTTTGTGTATTTGATGGCGCCCCCTGTAGGAAGGTCCTTGTAATGCACCACTTCATGAATAATTCACACCAGTGTATATTTCACAGCATTTGATTGGCTGACCATCACCTGTCCTCACAATTACGCACGTCTCCATAATTCAGTTTTTTCTCAAAATGCTGTGTATTGTGAATGTTTGTCTGTAGACACAGAGCCTTTTTTTTTTTTTTTTGCAGCCACCATTTCCTAAGTAAATAATTAAATAATGAAATACCCTACGATATTTAATTATATAATTCAGTATTTAATTATTTCAGTGGTTGTTTATTTAAAAATGTACAATGGTTAACAGCAGAGACAGAGAAACTGTCAGTGCCGTACATTAATTCATCATTTAACATCCCACCCTGCCTTTACAGTATAACATCTTTCTGTACACCAGCGGCCAAATGTTTTGAGAATGACATTGATTTTCTAAGAATCTGCAGTGCTGACTTATTATTGTTTTTTTATGATGGCAATTTGCATGTACATGTACTCCAGAATGTTATAGTGATTAGATGAATTGCAAAGTCCCTATTTGCCATGAAAATTAAAGTAATTTCCTTTAGTGACCTTACAAACTTTAAGTGAAGAAGGCTTCAGGGCACCCAAGAAAATCCAGCAAAAGCCAGGACTATCTCCCAAAGTTGATTCAGCTGCAGGGATAAGGACATCACCACCAGTGTAGAGCTTGCTCAGGAATGGCAGTAAGCAGGTATGAGTCCATCTACACTCATGGTGAGGGAGTAAGACTTTTGGAGGATGGCCTGGTGTGACCAGTGAAAAAGGGATTCCATAAACACAGACCAAAATAAGGAAAAAAGAGTTACAGTTATTTTCTCTGATTAACCCCCTTTCCAACTGTTTGGGGCATCCGGAAAAATGCTTGTCTGGAGAAGAAAAGATGAGCGCTACCATCAGTCCTGCTTCATGCCAACAGTAAAGCATCATGTGACCATTCATTTGCAGGGTTGCTTCTAAGCCAAGTTACTGGGCTCGCTCACAATTTTGCCAAAAAACACATGCGTCCATTACTAAAGTATAGTACCAAAACATCCTCGGACAGCAACTGTGTGACAGCAGCAAGGTTATTTTATTTACTAAAGCAAAAAAACATTTTCGTTAATGAAAAAAATAATAATAACTTTTTAAAAAAGCAAACTGAAATCACATTAAACGATTACAAAATTATCTATAATTCTAGCAATAATATCCTTTGTTTTCGTCTGTGGTAATTAATTTAGTATATGAGCCTTTCGGGTTAATTTTAAATGTGATCTATTTTTTTTTTTAAATTGACACTGTAAATCATAGAACAATAGCCACTCTTATCAACAAAGTTCATAATCCAACACTGAACCAATTTGTTGATTTAAATGTGATTTATTATATTGCCCGGAGTACGGAAGTGACGTCATCTAGCAGCCCCGATAGAGAACCGCCCCCGGCTCTAATTACTTCACGAGACGTGATGGCAGTGTAGCTGTGCTAATGAGGTAGGTTTGAAGCTCGAATTTTTCCTCCAGAAACTTGTTTATTTTAATGTTGGTCGCTTGTGTACATTGCTGAAAATGATTTATAATGCAAGTCCAGTGTAAGTGCAGCTAAGCTAACGTTAGCATACCTAACCATCTGTTGATTATGATGGTTGCAGCTAATTATTTAGAATTGCTACGCTTTTGTTAGCGACGGTTAGCTCAGTTAGCATAGCAGAGCTAACCGTC